>NC_069126.1:25566633-25866633 GCF_026914265.1 Mya arenaria
TCTCTAGTGTGATTGATTGATTGACATTATCATGTTATGTTGTTTATGAGTATCTGTGGCAGAGTGGTTATAATCCGTTATCTTACTATTAATTGACTGTACCAGCCTGGGTCCGCTCTCGACTAAAACCATACTTTTTATTTATTCTGCAATTTCGGTACCAAAGAGTAAACTTATTTTAATATGTTTTCAGATGCATTACTGGGAGAACTAATTTTTGTCGCCACAACATGAGCAAGCCCCTTTATTAAAAATGTTTATTTCATCGAGATATAAAGATGTTTTGTTGCACAAGATTTCATATATCCGTACAACAACAAAAAATTCACATGGTTAAAAATAATTCATATATATACACTCTAATTGATTTTTAATTGATAAATGAAGGCACTGATTTATTTTTAGTTGAAAAAAATACCACTAGCTATATATTATCCAAGAAATGCATTATGATGACAGATGTATAATCATATAAGAAAATTAAAATCAAACCATCAGGAACTCTTGAAAACGACATGCACACTGGAACTGAAAGAGAAATACACGAACCACAAAGCATCGAGTTCGTTAACTGTACTTATATCAAAATACAAACAACATGCACAAGATAATGAAACTAAATATAGCTTTCAATACCTCTTAATGTACGAACAGGTGTGTACATTGATAAAACATCAATTTTGAATTCAACTTCATGCAATAACAAAAATATTTGTTGACAGAGAACAGTACTGTGAAGTGCAGCACTGTCTGCATAATAAACCATTCAGACATTCTTATATTGTTGAAAAGTGAAACAACTTGTCATTAATTCAACATTTTGACGACAATAAAATAAATGTTTTCCAAATTCCATACCTAATAATCCAATTTTACTACTTTGATCTTCTGACATATTCCTTTTAAACACCGATCGCCAGACCTGAAAAATACCACCACATGCTTTTAATATTACGGAACGTGAATTCATTTGGGTGGGGTAAACGTCAACGTGAAACGTAATCAAAACATTGCCGAATGGGGTTGGAAAATGAATTTTCCGACGTATAAAATACAGCGTAAAAAGTGAAATAACCGCATATTTTTGTTGGAAATATAATGTAGTGTTGGTATTTGATTGAACACTTTTGTTTATTAATAGCTTACCTGTTGTTTCTCACTGTTTTCGCCTTCAATTAAACACCATTTCGTTGTTTGTTTACGCATTCGATTTGTTCAACTGTCAAAATCGAGATCTGAATATTCCCTTTCATTTGATTGGTCAAAAATAAGAATTAACAGGGGAGAACACCTTCGGAAAATTGGTTATATAACACTAGTATTCAACAGCGAGATAAAAATCGTGACCGGGCGAGCGAGGTCGCGGTGCAGTAGCGAAATCGATAGTGTTGCATTTTGATCGATTCTTCATCAACGAATAGTTCAATTTTAGTGTTTTTTTCTTTATAATGGAGAATATGAATTAATCTTGACAGGGAACCTAAATTTATTAAATAACAAATTACTTTTGGTATAAAAAATCGAATTTAAAGTACACAAATATTTTACGAAAATCGGCACCAATTACATAAATGACGTGACGTTCTGAACTCCCTATTTATACGAGACTGTTTAGCTAAAGTACACTTATTTCGTTATTGTTATTTCAGAAAAAAGCAATGTGACTAATTGTATTTTGTTTAATAATGCGGATGGTGAAAGCAATTTTTTAAATCGTTATATTACTTACTGGATAGGGACCTTAATGTCTGGCGCCCGAAACAATTCTATTTCGTTTCCACCGGCCATTTTAGTAGATTGTAATAACTATATGTAAAGCTGCTGCTAATTTTGCAAAGACAACGTTGACTACCAACGACGTCAATATATTAAAAATATACGTCATAAAAAGTTACGTCATAATAATGTCAAAAGACGTTGAAAAAAAGCGAAATTGTCAAGCAGTCATTGACACGGTGGAGAACCCACGTGACTTATTTGGTAAAGTGCACGGCAAAAATGTCAACAAGTCTCGATTTAGGTAAGGTTTTTAAAGATAACTTTCTTAATATTTGGAGAATTTTTGTGATTTAAAGACCATAAACCCCGCATTTAAGAGCTCTATCCACGGTAATAAAGAACTTTCTCTAATATCCTAAAGTTTTCCTGAAAATCTTGACCAACTGATTTCTCAGAGTTGAAATCTAAGGCAAAGTACACGTGGCATTCGTATCCCGTACAGTTGTGTGTACGTGGCATATTTATCCCATATAGTTGTGTGTTTGTGGCATTCGTATCCCGTTCAGTTGTGTGATCGTGGCATTCATATCCCGTACAGTGGTGTTCGTGGCATTCACATCTCGTACAGTTGTGTGATCGTGGCATTCATATCCCGTACAGTGGTGTGTACGTGGCATTCATATCTCGTACAGTTGTGTGATCGTGGCATTCATATCCCGTACAGTGGTGTGTACGTGGCATTCATATCTCGTACAGTTGTGTGATCGTGGCATTCATATCCCGTACAGTGGTGTGTACGTGGCATTCATATCTCGTACAGTTGTGTGATCGTGGCATTCATATCCCGTACAGTGGTGTGTACGTGGCATTCATATCTCGTACAGTTGTGTGATCGTGGCATTTATATCCCGTACAGTGGTGTGTACGTGGCATTCATATCTCGTACAGTTGTGTGATCGTGGCATTCATATCCCGTACAGTGGTGTGTACGTGGCATTCATATCTCGTACAGTTGTGTGATCGTGGCATTCATATCCCGTACAGTGGTGTGTACGTGGCATTCATATCTCGTACAGTTGTGTGATCGTGGCATTCATATCCCGTACAGTGGTGTGTACGTGGCATTCATATCTCGTACAGTTGTGTGATCGTGGCATTCATATCCCGTACAGTGGTGTGTACGTGGCATTCATATCTCGTACAGTTGTGTGATCGTGGCATTCATATCCCGTACAGTGGTGTGTTCGTGGCATTCATATCTCGTACAGTTGTGTGATCGTGGCATTCATATCCCGTACAGTGGTGTGTACGTGGCATTCATTACCCGCACAGCTGTTTGTTCGTGGCATTCATATCTCGTGCAGTTGTGTGATCGTGGCATTCATATCCCATACAGTGGTGTGTACGTGGCATTCATAACCCGCACAGCTGTTTGTTCGTGGCATTCATATCTCGTACATTGGTGTGTTCGTAGCATTCGCTTGGCATTCGTATCTGGTACATTGGTGTGTTTGTGGCATTCGCTTCCCATACAGTGGTTTGTTCGTGGCATTCGCTTCCCGTACATTGGTGTGTTCGTGGCATCCACTTCCCATACACTGGGGTGTTGGTGGCTTTCGTATCCCGTCCATTGGTGTGTTCGTGGCATTTGCTTCCCGTACAGTGGTGTGTAAGTGGCTTTCGTATCCCGAACAGTGGTGTGTTCGTGGCTTTCGCTTCCCGTACAGTGGTGTGTTCGTGACTTTCGCTTCCCGTACAGTGGTGAATTGGTTGCTTTCGTATCCCGTACAGTGGTGTGGCATTCGCTTCTCGTACAGTGGTGTGTTCGTGGCATTTGCTTCCCGTACAGTGGTGTGTTCGTGGCTTTTGCTTCCTGTACAGTTATGTGTTCGTGGCTTTCGCTTCCCGTACATTGGTGTGTTCGTGGCATTCGCTTCCTATACAGTGGTGTGTTCGTGTCTTTCGCTTCCCGTACAGTGGTGTGTTCGTGGGATTCGTATCCAGTAAAGTGGTGTGTGTAATAACTTAAGATTTCATAAGCTTTACACACATTTATTCTCGACAAGTATCACAGTACAACTGAATACATTTAGACAATGCGAACCATAAGTAATATCAAGCTATAGTCTATTTCACATTACTACATCCTTCCCCCCTAAATTAAGAGTTCATTCATGAATCAATCGAGAAGTTTTCTCTGAATTTCCATGAAATAAAACTGTCTTGTTTTGATAACCTTTGCTAACATTTGTAAGTTGAATCCTGGGTTTGGCAATTATACTCCAATAACAGAACGTTATCAAGTTAATGCGGTGTTGACCGATTAAAATGTCAAACACTCTGGAAATGTACATGAAAATAATAACCCGATGTCCTAGATTAGCTTTTTGTGAAAAATAGTGTTCCAACATTCCAGGCTTAATTTAAGTAGATGTACAAAGAAATGTTGGTCCTTTCAAACAATCATTCACATAACGTAATAAACATATACAGATGAATATATATGGTTATTAATTATAATAGCATATACTAGTATATAAATATTGATCTATACTAATTTTCTATCAATTTATGAAAGAAAATATCAGCTTAGTATGATACTTGACACTTATTAATGGTTAGGGATTATTATGCCCTTTTAACACACAACAATATTGTAAAAATCTTTTAGCACACATAATCCTTGTAACGGATTGGCGGTTTGCGCTCGCGTTGTGGTCGTTGATACTGCTGTTGTTGTAGCTGAAGATTTGGTGGTTGCTGTGGTTGTTCCGCTGCTATTGAAGTATCGGCGGTGGTTGACGAATCCTGCGTTGTTGGCGAATCCTGCACTTCTGGCATACTCTCGATTGTATCCTTCTGTTGCATGCGCGTAGCTGGATTTGGAATTGGGGGTATACCATCCTCTAATTCAGGCTCTTCTGTGATATCAACACAGTGTCGGTCACGCAAATGATCCACATGTTTTTTTTTCAACAAACGACCATCATTTGCTTCAATTTCATATGAAACCGGTCCTGTTTGATTAATAACTGTCCCCTGTGTCCATGATTTTCTAACACTTTCCCACACAAAAACCTTTTCTCCAGTTTGAAATTGTCTGTCTTTTGCATGTGCATCGTGGTAGGTTTTCATAGTTGCCTGTTTATTTTGAACTTTTTCAGTGAAATTTGGCATTACCATATCTAACCTTGACCTTAATTTTCTTCCGTAAAGGAGTTCACTCGGGCTCACGCCAAGTGTCGTCTTTGGTGTAAGTCGATATGTGAGTAACACCTTTACCAACCTTTGCCGAATAGTCCCATGACGTTGCTTCTTCAACCCACTTTTGATTATCCCTACAGCTCGCTCCCCAAGACCATTGCTCGCTGCGTGGTAACTTGCAACTCGAATGTGCTTTATGCCATTCTTTTTCATGAACTCGTCAAATTCTGAACTAGTGAATGCACTTCCATTGTCTGTGACCAGTTGCTGGTATAGTCCATATGTAGCACATGTCCTTTGTAATAGTTCAAATGCCACTGCTAAAGTCGACATGCAGTCTCACCCAAGGTCGTTGCGGCCATTCCCACGGATGCAATTTCGTTTCTGTGTGCATGTTTCTGTTTGTCTGACAAAGTGTTTCACATGATTTTCAATTTCAGTGTCCATTAAAGGTCACCATACATACATTCTGGCTAAGGATTTCATCCTGTTTGCACCTGGATGTTCTTCGTGTAACGTGTCCAACATCGTTACACGTCCACGTGGAGGTATAATTACACGATTTCCTCGAAGAATGCATCCATCATGCATGCTCAAATCATTTCTAACAGCATAAATAAGGTCTTAATTCCTTATTTGGACATTTCTCCGGCCATCCTTTTTGCAGAAACACAGCAACTTTTGACATAACCGGATCTCGTTGCGTCCATAGCCTGACCTGTTGTGATGTTACCGGCGTTTCATCCAATTGTTCAATGGCTAACACGACTTCCGTTGGAATTGGCGGTTCGGAAACCTCTGTAGATCTCGGTAATCGACTTAGACCATCAACAGTTCCAATACTTGGTCCCGCCTTGTATTTCAAAACATACTCTGAACCTGCCAATGTCAATTCCCATCGCTGTATTCTTGCGGCTGCCTTTGTTGGAATTTGTTTGTTTTCCTTCAGTAAACCCAGTAGCGGTTTATGGTCCGATAGCAACCCAAATTTGTTTCCATACAAATATTGGTGAAATGTTTTCACTCCAAATACCAATGCTAATGCCTCCTTTTCAAGTACTGAATAGTTTTCTCTGCACCAGATAGAGTTCTAGAAGCAAACGCAATCGGCCTCTCGGAACCATCTTCCATATTGTGTGACAAAATCGCTGCAACTCCATACGGCGATGCGTCACAGGCTAACAGTAGCTGTTTTTTAGGGTCAAAATGAACTAACAAATCTGAAGATGCCAAAAGCTTCTTTGATTGCAGAAATGCCTGACTTTCGTTCTCGCCCCAATGCCATGTTGCTCCTTTCACAAGTAACGCATGTAACGGCGTCAAAATCTGTGATATGTTCTTGAGAAACATATGATAAAAGTTAATCATTTCCAGATAACTTTGTAGCTGCTTCTTGTTGCTGGGTGCTGGCATTTCCTGTACAGCCTTTACCCGTTCTGGTAGTGGTGCAACTCCCTTTTCTGTGAGTTTGTGTCCCAGATATATAACCTCGTTTGCTAAGAAGACACACTTGTTTCGATTCAGCCTGACACCATGCCTCTGTAACCGGTCTAACACATATTCCAGATTTTTCAAATGTTCTTTGCGTGTACGTCCTGTGACTAAAATGTCATCAACTCTTACAATAACACGCGGTAGTCCCTGTAGCATATTTTCCATGGTACGCTGAAAAATTCCTGGACAAGACTTTTCACCATAAAGCATTCGATTGTACACAAATAAGCCTTTGTGCGTATTTATGGTGACATACTTCTTCGAATCTTCTTCAAGTTCCAATTCCAAGTAGGCTTGTGACATGTCCAATTTTGAAAACTGTTTCCCGCCATTTAGCGTAGCATACAAATCTGTAATTTTGGGAATCGGATAATTGTCCGACTTTGAACACTGATATATTGTTACTTTATAATCACCACATATCCTGATTGATTTATCACTTTTGACAATCGGTACAATCGACGCTGCCCATTCAGAAAACTCTACAGGGGTTATTGTTTCTTCGTTTTGTAGACGCTCAAGCTCTTTTTCAATGTCTTCTTTCATTGCATACGGTACTGGTCGTGCTTTAAAGTACTTTGGTTTGGCATCTACGTCACTGTAGATGTTTGCCTTCACGCCAGTTATTTTTCCTAATCCTTCATTGAATACGGTCCAGTATGTGTTCAAAATCGCATTCAAATCATTGTCATCAGTTGCTCCACTGACTTTAACAGAAATTTTTTTTCTCTCCAGTCAAGCTTTATTTTTTCAGGCCAGTTTAATTCTTCCAAGGAGATTTGGCCCGTCATTATTCACCACAATGATCGGCAATACAACGTTCTTGTCCTCGTATATCACGTTGACGTTGCATTTCCCAAGAATTGTTAAATACTCTCCAGAGTATGTTTTCAACTTTGCCTTAGTTTTCTCAAGAGATGAAGATTTTTTCAACCTTTCCCAGGTCTTCCGATTAACTATCGTTGCTGAAGCACCAGTGTCCAGCTCAAATGACACAGTTGTGGAGTTAAGGCTTATTTCAACCTTATATGGCGTTGTATGATCACCAATGTTATACATGGTCTACACTTCATCGTCGTCATCGTCCTCCACAAAGTTCGGTTTTCCTGGTCTCTTTTTAACTGTTTTGGCGGAAGCTGTTTTTGCTTTTTCTCCGCTCTACAAGCTTTTTGCACATGTCCTGTTTTTGAACAATTGTAGCAAACACAATCCTTATATGGACAGTCGTTTGGTCCATGAGTTGTACCTGTGCACCTATAACACGGCTTACCACCTGCTTTTCCAGATTGCCTGTTGGGAGCAGTCCTTGCTGGCTTGTGCCTATTTTGACCAACTTTATACACAGTAGTTCCATTTATCGACTGATTATGTAAAGTGGCAGCACTTTTTGCCGCAAGTTCCAAGCTTGTCGCAATATCCAACGCTTTTTTAAAATCCAACTTTGGTTCTGACAGTAATCTCCGCTGCATCCTGTCCTCATTAATACCACAAACGAGTCGATCACGAAGCATTACTTCTTATGTCTCTCCAAAATTGCAATCCTCCGACAATTTACGTAATTCCGCCATATAGTTTGATACAGTTTCTCCACTTTTTCGAGCACGGCTGTAAAACTTAAATCTCTGTACTATTTCTGATGGTTTAGGATGATGATGTTTCTGAACAAGTTTTTTTAATTCAGCAAAAGATTTGTCACTTGGTTTGACTGGTGAAATTAAATTGCACATCAGTTTGTATGTTTTTGCACCAACCACTGATAATAAAATCGCTTTCTTCTTGTCCGCATCAGTAATTTCATTTGCAATAAAATAATATGCCAATCTTTCAATGTACTCGTTCAAATCTTCTTCCCCATAGCAAAACTCTTATTCTTCCGTACATAGCCATTATCCACTATCCTCGTCGCCAAATGTAATAACTTAAGATTTCATAAGCTTTACACACATTTATTATCGACAAGCATCACAGTACAACTGAATACATTTAGACAATGCAAACCATAAGTAATATTACAGTGTGTTCGTGGGATTCGTAGCCCGTACAGTGGTGTTCGTTGCATTCTCTTCCCGCACAATACACCATATTGAGTGTACACCATTACTGCCCACACATCGCCTTATTTCATAATGTAATGAAATAACTGTGTCAAGTAAGTTTAACATGAGACATTGGGCATTGAACACTTAAAAATAAATGTGATGGTACGACATTGCCAGCACGACTTTTCATTTTTAATGTCAAATGTCGTGCCAGACATTTGTTTTTATATATCTAATGTCCTATTATTGTGCCAGCACGATTTTTTGAAAGTCCAATTTACACAACATTTATTTCAATAGTCATTGTTGCGCCAGCAAGAAATTCGTTTTTGAATGTCCAATATTCTGCCAGCACGGCATCTATTTTTGATTGTCCAAGGATCAATGTCGTGACAACATTCGTTTTTGAACGTCAAGTGTCCAATGTCACGCATTTATAAATAGCTTAATGAAATACAACTCCTGAAGCTAAAAAATTGGTAGTTATGAAACCGTCATGGTGGCTGCATGACTTATTTATCATGACTTCTTATAATGTCAGTTTGACACAGTTCATCATAAAAGTTTAAAACGAATGATAAAACATCCCTCAATTTGTTCATCAACGGACACCGATTTCAAGGTAAAGGAACTTATTTCATTTCGACAAATTACTTACTTTATATTTAACAGATAAAAAAGTTGAAACTAAGTTGTCGATATATTATTAAGTTTACTTCATCAACTCAGAACTCTTCGAAATAAGAATGTTATATTAATTGCACGAACAATGTTCTTAGTATAATCCTGCTATAAAGGACTTGAGGCAAACCACCAGGCAAGTGCCAAACTAGTCGAAAGCCTCAAAGTAAGAGCTGACTGCAAAACACCGTTTAACACTGTTAAAGCAGTTGTGTTTTCCTTTCGAATAAGCTTAAGAAACTATTGCTGAACTTTTTTTAAGAAATCGCCACAAGGATACTATTCTAAAGTTTTTCATAGTTCGATTAACAATACTAAATATTTCCCTAAAGAAGAACTATTTCCATTGACGTCAAAAACGCATATCACTTGTTAACCTCACATTTGACGTCACGTCAATGTTCTAATGCACCAATAGTTCCCAGTAATTTCGAAAATATGTCTACATTTAAACACGATTGATCCGAATTCGTCGGGACACAGAAAGAAGTTTCGAAATGACGATATTTCGGATAAAGAATTTTTAGAAATTGGATATAGGCGTTTATGCCGTAACAAGGTGAGATACAGGTGTGTAGGCCATTAAAAGGTGAGATATCGGCCTGTTGGTCGTAACCAGGTGTGATATAGGCGTGTATGTCTTAACAAGGTGAGATATAGGCGTGTATGCCGTAACAAGGCGAGATATAGGCGTGTATACCGTAACAAGGTGAGATATAGACGTGTATGCCGTAACAAGGTGAGATATAGGCGTGTATGTCGTAACAATGCGAGATATAGGCGTGTATACCGTAACAAGGTGAGATATAGACGTGTATGCCGTAACAAGGTGAGATATCGGCCCGTTGGCCGTAACAAGGTGAGATATAGGCGTGTAGGTCATAACAAGGTAAGATATAGGCCTGTTAGCCGTAACAAGGTGAGATATCCGCCTGTTGGCCATAACAAGTTGAAATATAGGCCTTTATGCCGTTACAAGGTGAGATACAGGCGTGTAGGCCATACAAGGTGTGATATCGGCCTGTTAGATGAGATTTAGGCGTGTATGCCGTAATAAGGTGAGATATAGGCGTGTATGCCGTAACAAGGCGAGACACAGGCGTGTATGCCGTAACAAGGTGGGATATAGGTGTGTATGCCGTAACAAGGTGAGATATAGGCGTGTATGCCGTAACAAGGTGAGATTTAGGCGTGTATGTCGTATCAAGGTGAGATATACGCGTGTATGCTGTTACAAGGACAGATATAGGCGTATAGGCCGAAACAATGCAATGTGAGCATTATCCGAACAGGCCGTAACCAGGTGAGATATATGCGTGTTTGCCGTAACCAGGTGAGATATAGGCGTCTTGGTCGTAACAAGGTGAGATATAGGCGTGTATGCCGTAACAAGGCGAGATATAGTCGTGTATGCTGTAACAAAGTGAGATAAAGGCGTGTAGGCTGTAACAAGGTGAGCAATATCCGAACAGGCCGTAAAGGGTGAGACATAGGCGTGTTTGCCGTAACAAGGTGAGCAATATCCGAACAGGCCGTAAAGGGTGAGATATAGGCGTGTAGGCCGTAACAAGGTGAGCAATATCCGAACAGGCCGTAAAGGGTGAGACATAGGCGTGTTTGCCGTAACAAGGTGAGCAATATCCGAACAGGCCGTAAAGGGTGAGATATAGGCGTGTAGGCCGTAACAAGGTGAGCAATATCCGAACAGGCCGTAAAGGGTGAGACATAGGCGTGTTTGCCGTAACAAGGTGAGATATCGGCCTGTTGGCCGTAACAAGGTGAGATATAGGCGTGTATGCCGTAACAAGGTGAGATATAGGCGTGTTAGTCGCAACAAGGTAAGATATAGGCGTGTTGGCCGTAACAAGGTGAGATATCGGCATGTTGGCCGTAACAAGGTGAGATAAAGGCGTGTATGCCGTAACAAGGTGAGATATATGCGTGTATGCCATAACCAGGTGAGATATAGGCGTGTTGGTCGTAACAAGGTGAGATATAGGCGTATAGGCCGTTACAATGTGAGATATAGGCGTGTAGGCCGTTTACAAGATGAGATATAGGCATGTTTGTCGTACCAAGGTGAGATATAGGCGCATATGTCGTACCAAGGTGTTTAATATGCGTATTGGCCGTTACATAGTGGGAAATAGGCGCGTATGTCGTACAAATTTGTTTTATATGCGTATAAGTCGTTAGAAGGTGAGAATTAGGCGCGTTTGTCGTACCAAGGTGTTTTATATGTCTACATACCGTAACAAGGTGAGAAATGGGCGTGTATGTCGTGCAAAGGTGAGATATAGGCGTGAAGGCCGTACCAAGGTATTTTATATGCGTATAGGCCGTTACAAGGTGAGAAATGGGCGCGTATGTCGTACCAAGGTTATCTGCGAATAGGCCGTTACAAGGTGAGAAATAGGCGCGTATGTCGTACCAAGGTTATATGCGTATAGGCCGTTACAAGGTGAGAAATGGGCGCGTATGTCGTACCAAGGTTATATGCGTATAGGCCGTTACAAGGTGAGAAATGGGCGCGTATGTCGTACCAAGGTTATCTGCGAATAGGCCGTTACAAGGTGAGAAATGGGCGCGTATGTCGTACCAAGGTTATATGCGTATAGGCCGTAACAATGTGAGAAATGGGCGCGTATGTCGTACCTAGGTGTTTTAAATGCATATGGGGCGTTACAAGGTGAGAAATGGGCGCGTATGTCGTACCAAGGTGTTTTATATGCGTTCTGGCCGTTACAAGGTGAGAAATGGGGGCGTATGTCGTACCAGTGTGTTTAATATGCGTATAGGCCGTAACAAGGTGAGTAATGGGCGCGTATGTCGTACCAATGCACTGTATATGCGTTCTGGCCATTACATGGTGAGAAATGTGCGCGTTTGTCGTACCAGTGTGTTTTATATGCGTACAGGCCGTAACAAGGTGAGAAATGGGCACGTATGTCGTACCAGTGTGTTTTATATGCGTACAGGCCGTTACAAGGTGAGAAATGGGCGCGTATGTCGTACCAAGGTTATCTGCGAATAGGCCGTTACAAGGTGAGAAATGGGCGCGTATGTCGTACCAAGGTTATCTGCGAATAGGCCGTTACAAGGTGAGAAATGGGCGCGTATGTCGTACCAAGGTTATATGCGTATAGGCCGTTACAAGGTGAGAAATGGACGCGTATGTCGTACCAAGGTTATATACGAATAGGCCGTTACAAGGTGAGAAATGGGCGCGTATGTCGTACCAAGGTGTTTTATATGCGTGTAGACCGTTACAAGGTGAGAAATGGGGGCGTATGTCGTACCAATGTGTTTTATATGCGCAATGGCCGTAACAATGTGAGAAATGGGCGCGTATGTCGTACCAAGGTGTTTTATATGCGTGTAGGGCGTTACAAGGTGAGAAATGGGCGCGTATGTCGTACCAGTGTGTTTTGTATGCGTACAAGCCGTTACAAGGTGAGAAATGGGCGCGTATGTCGTACCGGTGTGTTTTGTATGCGTGTAGGCCGTTACAAGGTGAGAAATGGGCACGTATGTCGTACCAAGGTGTTTTATATGCGAATAGGCCGTTACAAGGTGAGAAATGGGCGCGTATGTCGTACCAGTATGTTTTGTATGCGTACAGGCCGTTACAAGGTGAGAAATGGGCGCGTATGTCGTACCAGTGTGTTTTGTATGCGTGTAGGGCGTTACAAGGTGAGAAATGGGCGCGTATGTCGTACCAAGGTTATATGCGTATAGGCCGTTACAAGGTGAGAAATGGGCGCGTCTACATGTCGTACCAAGGTTATATACGAATAGGCCGTTACAAGGTGAGAAATGGGCGCGTATGTCGTACCAAGGTTATATGCGTATAGGCCGTTACAAGGTGAGAAATGGGCGCGTATGTCGAACCAATGTGTTTAATATGCGCATTGGCCGTAACAATGTGAGAAATGGGCGCGTATGTCGTACCTAGGTGTTTTATATGCATATTGGGCGTTACACGGTGAGAAATGGGCGCGTATGTCGTACCAATGTGTTTTATATTCGTATAGGCCGTAACAAGGTGAGAAATGGACGCGTATGTCGTACCAGAGTGTTTTATATGCGTTCTGGCCGTTACATGGTGAGAAATGTGCGCGTATGTCGTACCTAGGTTATATGCGTCTAGGCCGTTACAAGGTGAGAAATGGGGGCGTATGTCGCACCAGTGTGTTTAATATGCGTATAGGCCGTTACAAGGTGAGAAATGGGGGCGTATGTCGTACCAGTGTGTTTAATATGCGTATAGGCCGCAACAAGGTGAGAAATGGGCGCGTATGTCGTACCAGTGTGTTTAATATGCGTATAGGCCGTTACAAGGTGAGAAATGGGCGCGTATGTCGTACCTAGGTTATATGCGTATAGGCCGTTACAAGCTGAGAAATGGGCGCGTATGTGTACTAGTGTGTTTTATATGCGTATAGGCCGTTACAAGGTGAGAAATGGGCGCGTAGGTGTACCAGTGTGTTTTATATGCGTATAGGCCGTTACAAGGTGAGAAATGGGCGCGTATGTCGTACCTAGGTTATATGCGCAATGGCCGGTACAAGGTGAGAAATGGGCGCGTATGTCGAACCAAGGTGTTTAATATGTGTATTGGCCGTAACAATGTGAGAAATGGGCGCGTATGTCGTACCTAGGTGTTTTATATGCATATTGGGCGTTACAAGGTGAGAAATGGGCGCGTATGTCGTACCTAGGTGTTTTATATGCGTATATGCCGTAACAAGGTGAGAAATGCGCGCGTATGTCGTAGCAAGGTGTTGTATATGCGTTCTGGCCGTTACATGGTGAGAAATGTGCGCGTTTGTCGTACCAGTGTGTTTTATATGCGAACTGGCCGTTACAAAGTGAAAAATGGGCGCGTATGTGGTACCAAGGTGTTTATGCGTAAAGGCTGTTACAAGGTGAGAAATGGGCGCGTATGTCGTACCAATGTGTTTAATATGCGTAAAGGCCGTTACAAGGTGAGAAATGGGCGCATATGTCGTACCAATGTGTTTTATATGCGCAATGGCCGTAACAATGTGAGAAATGGGCGCGTATGTCGTACCTAGGTGTTTATATGCATATTGGGCGTTACAAGGTGAGAAATGGGCGCGTATGTCGTACCAAGGTGTTTTATATGCGTATAGGCCGTTACAAGGTGAGAAATGGGCGCGTATGTCGTACCAATGTGTTTTATATGCGCAATGGCCGTAACAATGTCAGAAATGGGCGCGTATGTCGTACCTAGGTGTTTTATATGCGTATAGATCGTTACAAGGTGAGAAATGGGCGCGTATGTTGTACCAAGGTGTTTTATATGCGTATAGGCCGTTACAAGGTGAGAAATGGGCGCGTATGTCGTACCAATGTGTTTTATATGCGCAATGGCCGTAACAATGTGAGAAATGGGCGCGTATGTCGTACCTAGGTGTTTTATATGCGTATAGACCGTTACAATGTGAGAAATGGGCGCGTATGTCGTACCTAGGTGTTTTATATGCGTATAGGCCGTTACAAGGTGAGAAATGGGCGCGTATGTTGTACCAAGGTGTTTTATATGCGTATAGGCCGTTACAAGGTGAGAAATGGGCGCGTATGTCGTACCAAGCTGTTTTATATGCGTGTAGACCGTTACAAGGTGAGAAATGGGGGCGTATGTCGTACCAATGTGTTTTATATGCGCAATGGCCGTAATAATGTGAGAAATGGGCGCGTATGTCGTACCAAGGTGTTTTATATGCGTGTAGGGCGTTACAAGGTGAGAAATGGGCGCGTATGTCGTACCAAGGTGTTTTATATGCGTATAGGCCGTTACAAGGTGAGAAATGGGCGCGTATGTCGTACCAAGGTTATATGCGTATAGGCCGTTACAAGGTGAGGAATGGGCGCGTATGTCGTACCTATGTGTTTTATATGCGTATAGGCCGTTACAAGGTGAGAAATGGGCGCGTATGTCGTACCAGTGTGTTTTATATGCGTATAGGCCGTTACAAGGTGAGAAATGGGCGCGTATATCGTACCTAGGTGTTTTATATGCGCAATGGCCGTAACAATGTGAGAAATGGGCGCGTATGTCGTACCAGTGTGTTTTATATGCGTATAGGCCGTTACAAGGTGAGAAATGGGCGCGTATGTCGTACCAAGGTGTTTTATATGCGTATAGGCCGTTACAAGGTGAGAAATGGGCGCGTATGTCGTACCAGTGTGTTTTATATGCGTATAGGCCGTTACAAGGTGAGAAATGGGCGCGTATGTCGTACCTAGGTGTTTTACATGCGCAATGGCCGTAACAATGTGAGAAATGGGCGCGTATTTCGTACCTTGGTGTTTTATATGCGCAATGGTCGTAACAATGTGAGAAATGGGCGCGTATGTTGTACCAAGGTGTTTTATATGCGTACAGGCCGTTACAAGGTGAGAAATGGGCGCGTATGTCGTACCAATGTGTTTTATATGCGTATAGGCCGTTACAAGGTGAGAAATGGGCGCGTATGTCGTACCAAGGTGTTTTATATGCGCAATGGCCGTAACAATGTGAGAAATGGGCGCGTATGTCGTACCAAGGTGTTTTATATGCGCAATGACCGTAACAAGGTGAGCTATGTACGAGTAGGACATAGCAATGTGAACTATATCTGTATAGGCCGTATTTAGGTGAGATATAGGAGTGTAAACCTCAACAAAATGAGCTTTATGCGCATAAGACTTAACAAGGCGAGATTAAGGCTATAGGCCGTAAAAAAGATGAGCTGTATGCGAACAAATGACATGCACATTCCGCATATAGCTATATATAATATGTCTAAACGTTGAGCTTGCTGTATACACGATCGAGTAAAATGATAAGATATGAAACAAAATGATTCCACACATATATATTATACAAAGAAATCATATAAGTGGATATTGAATTACACCTGCACACACAGTAGAACTAGGGTATAAAGACATTTAGACATGTTCTAGAAATGATAAACAATATTATATCACTATGGGAATTGAGCATGCATTTAAATACGTTCGCATATACATGTAGCTTACATTGCCACGTGCTATATGTGGAGCGGGCATGTATTTTGTAGTACTCAGCAAAACTCATATCTGCCAGCTATTAAACTAAAGCTATTTATGCATATTTTTTTTGTATTTTAATCAATAATAGAGATTTATTATCTTTCAAAAATTAATATTCGTTTTCTAATACAAAGTAATTTGGCGGGTCAGTTCAAGTCACGGGAGCAGGGCACAGAGTCAGACGGACAGGTTAAACACAAGCAACGCCATCACTGGAAAGAAAGACATATCATAACCAGAATTAATAAACGGTTATAGCAATTCATTAACAATATTAATGTTTAAAAAAATATACGAAACTCGTCAGGGACGGCGAAGTTAGTAATGCAATATTTAGCACGAGGACGAGGAAATACGCCGTTAACGACGCTGACGCAATACTGTAACGTGTTGCTGAAGAGTGTGATCACATAGAACATAGGACCGTACACAATTAATTTAAAATCGATCAAAGTGGGCACAAGAACATCGTTAACAGGTGCCACCAATCGTTCTGTCTTTGGCGACGAAGGGTACTTGCTATACAATTGTAAATTGCCAAAGTAAACACATGCACAAAGCCTTTAATTACTTTCAAGTTAAGGTTAACTTTTTGTTGACATAGAAAAAAGTTTGCTCACTTGTCAAAACATTGCCTCCAAATCTTTCCCCACCATTTACTTGTCGAGTCATAGTGGGCTCCAAGATGCGGATATTCCTACTGGCGACAACACGGAGCGCCGTGCCGTCAATGACCTTTTTGTGTATACTCCTACCGGACAAAGACCGCTTTGACACGTTTGAGCAAGTCTGAAAGGTATATTATAATCTGTTTGTAAATTGCAAGTTCTGTAGATTTAAGGATTACCAAATCGTTGTTCCTGTCATCGTATATAATACAGTTCCAACCAGAGGTGAGCGTCAAATAGCTTGGACATTAAAGAAAAACATTTTATGATAGTTCCGGCTACGATTCTTACATTATCAGACGATAATATTCGCAGACTAAACACTGACAATGCAAAAAACAACAACGAAACAATGAAACGGTTCGAGTGCTACGAAACAATCCCCCCAAAACAATTAAAAAACTGACTGACATGCTTAGATTTGCGCATGCATGTAGTGCGGGAAATGGCATTGCCTTGTGGTAACTAGAGCAGGTGAATAAGGCTGGTCATTGTTGCTATTTTTTAATGGTAGAGCATGCGATAAAAGGAATCTGACACTCGTCATAATATAATTCACAATTTTATTAAACTCACTAAAGGCTCGCTTACTAACACAAACCCCGAACTCGTTGATATGCATTATATGACAACTCGTGACGGATCCTATCTACAGTACTTATATATGATTTGAAAACAAATGTTCGCGTACCATGTCGCAGTTTGACTGGCCATCAGGCGGACATATGAGCAAGGTGCACTGGAAGAAGACATTGTTACTCTGGAGGAAGCGAAACATGGTCAAAGCGGTGTGGTAGACGCGGGTGGTACCCACCACTGCGCTCTTGGACGGATGGAAGCTCCGTGCCAAATTGGGCAGGTCTGTACAACTGTAAGTGAAAGGGGCAATTTAGGCGTACGTTAACACGGGCATCGATGAAACTCAATGATGAATGATTGGGGTACCCTGTCTTATTTGAAATTTAACTGCATTGTTATTGAAAATGTTAAACAAAAAAGTAATTGATTGCTTCCGCTTTTTATTCATAATTCTATAGCCGGAGCGTGTGTGTATATATTCACCCATCAGTGATGACAGTGGCTTTCGTGTCCTGATCCTCGGTCGTCCCAGGGTTGACGGAACAGCTCAATACCTTCAAGTAGTAGTCCTCTGTGGGTAAATAAATACAGGTTAACAAACAACGTATTGTGTGCAAAGTCGGGACAAAAAACTGTAAAAATGATGTCCCTCTGGGATCAAATTTACCTCTAAGATGGCGTAACTTGGAACAAACATACCTCTAACATGGCGTATCTTGGATCAAACATACCCCTAAAATGGCGAACCTTGGAACCTTGGAACAAACATACCTCTAATGTGGCGTATCTTGGAACATAAATACATCTTACATGGCGTACCTAAGACCAAACATACCCCTAACATGGCGTACCTAAGACCAAACATACCCCTAACATGGCGTACCTTGGAACAAACATACCTCTTACATGGCATACCTTGGAACAAACATAACTCTAACTTGGCGCCCCGAGTGCATCTTGGAAGAAATAAACAGGTCAAATAGCGAACATTGTGAACTGTGGAACAAACATACCGCTCACAGGGTGACCCTGTGGAACAATTATACCTCTTACCTGGTATAACTTGGAACAATTATACCTCGAACATTGCGTCCCTGTGCGTCATAGAACAATGTACTATTAACATGGCGCCCAAAGTGCATCGTAAAACAAATATACAGCTCAAATAAAGAGCATTGTGAACTGTGGAACAAACATACCAATAACATGGCAGACCTTGTGAACTGTGGGACAAAATAAACAGGTTAAAATAGCGTAACACACCTTAAATGGCAATCCTTATGCACCGTGGAACAGTTATACTGCTAACATGGCACACATTGTGAACAGTGGAACAAAATTGATATACAGCTAGTATGTCGCACTTTGTGCAAAATGGAAAAATATACCGCCAACATAACAAAGCTTGTGTCAGTGGAATAATTATACAGCTAACATGGCGCACCTTGTGTACCGTGGAACAAATTAATATTCCTATCATATGGCCACCGTGGAACAAATGTTCTTCTAACATTGGCACCTTGGAAGAAATATGCTGCTAACATGGCATACCTGATGCACCGTGGAAGAAATATACTGTTAACATGGCATACCTTATGCACCGTGGAACAAATGTTCCTCTAACATTGCGCACCGTGGAAGAAATATGCTGCTAACATGGCATACCTGATGCACCGTGGTAGAAATATACTGTTAACATGGCACAAGGCAGTCATACATTGACCAAATTAAACTGGTCGCCATTTACTAAATGACTATTTGAAAAGTTGAAAGCGTTAGCAAAACAGTTATAACAATTGGATTGAAAACGTGTTTCCAATTTTAGTGTTTGTTTCATGACAATCACATTGATCGACTAGATTAGATAAGAGATGGACCTTATTCGCTTGTGGACGGGTCTTTTCCAAGATGGTGTGAAAACCACGTTTAGTTGTTGATATTCAACATTTAACATTTTGTGGTGGGGTATTTTATTATCAGCTAAGTATCAGTTAATTGTTGTGTGAATTTTCCACGGAGTTCGTATTACAGTAAGACACTTTGAAAAGAACATTATTTTTATTATACGCAACATCAATGTGAGGTACTCGGTTTTAATCATAGGGAAGTAACTACAATTGGTTTTAAAAGTAGTTCTTAAAACTTTATATATATATTTTCACTCCTGAGTCTGAAATGAAAATACAAATTGATATTTTCGCTAATGTTATTTCACTGATAAAACTCCATATTTCAACGAAAAGCCTGAATAAAATATTCAGTAATCACGACGTGCCTTGAGCTTTCATCAAAATACGGCACTCTTTCCCAGAGTTTACCTGACGATGCAATCAAACCAAACCCCTTGTTGTGACATTCCATCAGTTAGGTTACATGTCACACAAAATAACAAAAGAGTATTATCGCATGCATACTACTATAATTATGAAAATTAACATTCCTTCATCAAGACATGTTTCTCGTGTTTAGCAACATCAGTTCAACTACGCCTTCCAAGTATGGAGCCTCATATCGACGCTATGGAATCCTTTTTAATTGTTCTTAACATGTTTTCAAGAGGTTTAAAGATATAGAACTGTTATAACAAAAGTGATAAATTTAATCAAACGGACAGAATACTTATTATTAAAGATCACTATACCAATACAAACACTCCTGTTAGACCTTCACCATTAACGGCTCAAGATGACAAGACTGGTCTTACCGTCAACCTCGAGAGTCCATGTGAGGGTATTCCCTACAACACCGGAAGTGACGATAGTCCCCGTGTGGTCAACGTCCCGGAAGTTCATCGTGACGCCTACACTGGGAGTCACCGGAGGCCCGCTCGTCGGTACAAGTGTTCTGGTAAAATAAGCTTAGGTGTAATGTAACAAGATAACTTTGAAATGGACAATTCCATAAAAAGGTAAATTAGAAACAAATTATGAATTTTGCTTTGATTTTGCTTTAGAGTAAATAACAAGAAACGACACAATGCAACGAAACCAGGTTTTCAATGATTGACAAAAGAACAGCAGCCTTCTTTGTAAGATTCAGTTTAAATTGTATTTCTATTATTTAAGTAACAGCGACCTTGACACTAGGGCCACAAACGCAATCCAATGAAAGATCACCTTAGCTCATCCTAAACACCAAGTTTTACTCGTGATATGGCAACCCTAATTGAGATTTTTCGGGTTCAACCATTTTTCTATTTTTACTAAGAGCGACATTGACATTGACCCAAGGGGCCCCAAATGCAATCCCATGAAACCTGTCTTAAAAACCAAGTTTAGTCAAGATATGTCAACCCTAACTTAAGTTATTATTTAGTTTCAACCGTTTTTCCATTTCTAGTAACAGTGACCTTGACTTTGCCCACAGGGGACCCAAACACAATCCCACGAAAGGTATCCATAAACATAAACTCTTCCTAAATATCAACTGAAGTCAAAATATGTCATTCCTACCTGAAGTAATTAAGTTTTAATCGTTTTTCTTTTTTTTAGTTATATCGACCTTGACCTTGAACCTAGGGGCCCCAAAATGCAATCTCATGAAGGTCTCCATAATCTCTTCTTGTCAAGATAAGTCAACCCTTACTAAAATTATTCAGTTTCATAGGTAAGTTTGACGCCGCCCGCCCGCTCGAACAATGATGTACGTCATACTAATGATCAGGGCCGCATTCAATAAGCAACTTAGATTGAACTTAAAATTAAGAATAGAAACTAAGTGTTTTGATTGGCCGGTATACTTAGCTGACCAATAGGCTAAATTGAATCACCGAGGCATGTCTAAGGATAAGATAAATATTGAAAACTGGCCCTGGTTAAAACAAATATTCTTCATACAAAGGAAGCAACCACTTACGAAACGACAACTCCCTGTACAACGTCTTTGGAGATACCGTCTTCCTTACAGTGGACGATGAAGATTGTGGCGTCCAGGCCTCCAATTATGGTTGGACTGTCCCCGCTGCTGCTCGACAACGACACCACGATGTTGTCGTCCTGTCAGGATTAACGACACAGTAAGGCTCTCGCACGGCAAGAAACATGCAAAGTGTGCATACATTCATGATTGTGCACTTTTATAGACGTGTATTCAATGAGTATCGCGCACCATTTGACACGTTGACACGATAGGCCGGTGTAAAAACACAACAACAAATTAACTCACAGTCACGAATGTCACGCAGATCAGTGATTTGATGGGAATAAACTCCTGGTTTTGTGTCATTTGACCTGTACAATATTTAGTGACATCTAACCTAAAATATTTTTTTTTCAGATTTATCGAAGGGGTCACTCCTACCAACTAAGGCTTTAAGATTATGACCCTACAAAGTGTGAGAATATTATAGTAGCTACTGTTTTTAATCATGTTCAGATATCATGACTGATATTTGCAGATAAACATGTATCCTCTTAGCAGAATAAGTAAATAATTATGACGTAATTTTTTAAATGACCAATATAAGTTATGACCGAGACCTTTGACTCTATGACCTCAAAATCTGTAGGGGTCATCTACTGGTCACCCCAACCTAAATGTCAAGTTTGAGGGCCATGGGTGCAGGCATGGTCGAGTTATCACTCTGACAACCTTTTAGCATTCTAGGTCACTGTGACTTTGACCTTCGACCCAATGACACTTAAAATCAATAGGGGTCATATACTTGTCAGGCCCAGCCTCCATATCAAGTTTGATGAGAATAGGTCCTGAGGCATTGTTGTTATAATCACTCGGACAATCTTTGACAAACTTTTCAAGTATAAGGTCAATATGACCTTGACATTTGACCCATTGACCCATAAAAATCAATAGGGGTCATCTATTGGTCAGGCCCAATTATGTCAAGTTTGATGACCATAGGTCCAGGAATTGTCGAGATTCACTAGGAAAAGGTTTGGTCTTCAGACGGACGGACCGACGGACGTGAGCAAAGCAATATACCCCCTTTTCTTCGAAGGGTGGGGGGGGGTTGATAATAATGGTTGCATGTAACCTCAAATCACTCTCAAATGGAGTTCACTCATTGAGAGATGCTACGCTAATGTACACTGGGCATACAATCATAAGGGTTATAAGCGCGCCAAAAATATCAGAGAGGATACAAATACGAGAGAGGAAATTTACAGCAAGGGACGCACATAGTAATAAATGACCATCGTTTAGAACGCAGGAAATTAGGAACGCAAATATATATTAGTTAAAATGCATATATTCAAGTATAACTGACTAAAGTACCTTTTTACATCCTGTTAGAGAGATTGTTGACATATCAGCCGCCATGGTAACCGTGCATATGTTTGTCGAGTCTTCTGCATACGCGCTTAGCCACGTTCCCGGGTCAGGGTTGGTTATCACAATCGTGTCGTCAGGGAAGCATTCTGGTATAATTCAAATACTGCAGTAAATATGAAGTATGAATTCAAGACATTGTTTTATTAAAATGGCATTACAAAGATTTACACATTAATCAATATGGTCAAACTGAAATCTATCATCTTAGTAACACACACATAGAATAACATACACACACGTAGAATATACACACACATAGAATAACATACACAGGTAGAATAACATACACACACGTAAAATAACATACACACGTAGAATAACATACACATACGTAGAATATCATACACACACGTAGAATAACATTCACACACAAAGAATAACATTCACACACATATAAGAACATACACACACGTAGAATAACATACACACATGTAGAATAACATACACACACTTAGAATAACATACACACACATAGAATAACATACACACACATCAAATAACATTCACACATGTATAATAACATACACACACATAGAATAACACACACAGGTAGAATAAAATACACACACGTAGAATAACATACAAAAACATAGAATAACACACACAGGTAGAATAACACACACACACGTAGAATAACAAACACACACGTAGAATAACATACACACACGTAGAATAAAATACACACAAGTAGAATAACATACACACACGTAGAATAACATACACACATGTAGAATAACATACACACACGTAGAGTAACATACACACATGTAGAATAACATACACACACATAGAATAACAAACACACAGGTAGAATAACAAACACACACGTAGAATAACATACACACACGTAGAATAAAATTCACACATGTATAATAACATACACACACGTAGAATAACAAACACACAGGTAGAATAACATACACACACATAGAATAACATACACACACGTAGAATAAAATACACACATGTAGAATAACATACACACACGTAGAATAACATACACACAGGTAGAATAACACACACAGGTAGAATATAACACGCACTCACGTAGAATAACACGCACTCACGTAGAATAACATACACAACGTAGAATAACACGCACAGGTACAATAACATACATACATGTAGAATATTATACACACATGTAGAATAACATACACACACATATAATAACATACACACACATATTATAACATACACACACGTAGAATAACATACACACGCGTAGAATAACATACACACATTTAGAAACAAGAGCTGTCACAGACAGCTATATCCCCCGCCTCATGGGGGCATTTTTTGTAACAAAAGCCAATCAATGGTAAGGTTAGTTTCTCAGGAACACAAGAAATGCGTAAAATTAAGAAAGGGCAATAACTCTTTCAAAAAAGGTCAAATTGCAAAAGCCTGACAATATGCGCTGCGTCACTATATAGTCATCAATCTGTGAAAGTTTGGTAGAAATCGCATGAAAAACTTAAGAGGAGTTGCGAAGAAACCAATTTTATATGTAAAATAAGCAAAGGGCAATTACTCTTTCAAAAATGGTCAAATCAGGAAAGCCAGACAATATGCGCTGCTTCACTTTATGATCATCAATCTGTGAAAGTTTGGTAGAAATCGCATGAAAAAACGTAAAAAGTTGCGAAGAAACCAATTTTAAATGTAAATTAAGTAAAGGGCAATAACTCTTTCAAAAATGGTCAAATCGCAAAAGCCAGACAATATGCGCTGCTTCACTTTATGATTATCAATATGTGAAAGTTTGGTAGAAATCGCATGAAAAACGTAAGAGGAGTTGCAAAGAAACCAATTTTAAATGTAAAATAAGCAAAGGGCAATAACTCTTTCAACAAGAGCACCAGGACACGGAGCATTATACGCCCAAAGAAGATTCGGATTGAGGTCCTTTCAATGTAGTGATGATTTGTATAAAGTTATTTGAAAATCGCTTTATTAGTTACCAAGTTATGGCCCGGACACGGAATTGCTAATGGACGAGTAACAAAGATGTGGCCCGGACACAGAATTGCTAAAGCCCCCATGGTGATTCTAGTCTTTGAGGTATGAACCTGGAAATTGCGCGCGACACATCCTTTTAATGTAGTGATGATTTGTATAAAGTTATTTGAAAATCGCTTTATTAGTTACCAAGTTATGGCCCGGACACGGAATTGCTAACGGACGAGTTACAAAGATGTGGCCCGGACACAGAATTGCTAACGCCCCCCCATGGTGATTCTAGTCTTTGAGTTATGGCCTGGACATGGAATTGCTAACGTCCCCCCCCCCCATGGTGATTCTAGACTTTGAGGTATGGACCTGGAAATTCCATGTGACACATCCTTTTAATGTAGTGATGATTTGTATAAAGTTATTTGAAAATCACTTTATTAGTTACCAAGTTATGGCCCGGACACGGAATTGCTAACGGACGAGTTACAAAGATGTGGCCCGGACACAGAATTGCTAACGCCCCCCCATGGTGATTCTAGTCTTTGAGTTATGGCCTTGACATGGAATTGCTAACGTCCCCCCCCCATGGTGATTCTAGACTTTGAGGTATGGACCTGGAAATTCCATGTGACACATCCTTTTAATGTAGTGATGATTTGTATAAAGTTATTTGAAAATCACTTTATTAGTAACAAAGATGTGGCCAGGACACGGAATTGCTAACGCCCCCCCATTGTGATTCTAGTCTTTGAGGTATGGACCTGGAAATTGCGCGCGACGCATCCTTTTAATGTAATGATGCTTTGTATAAAGTTATTTGAAAATGACTTTATTAGTGACCAAGTTGTGGCCCGGACACGGATTTGCTAACGCACCCCCATGGTGATTCTAGTCTTTGAGGTATGGACCTGGAAATTGCGCGCGACACATCCTTTTAATGTAATGATGCTTTGTATAAAGTTATTTGAAAATGACTTTATTAGTTACAAAGTTGTGGCCCGGACACGGAATTACTAACGCACCCCCATGGTGATTCTAGTCTTTGAGGTATGGACCTGGAAATTGCGCGCGACACATCCTTTTAATGTAGTGATGATTTGTATAAAGTTATTTGAAAATCGCTTTATTAGTTACCAAGTTATGGCCCGGACACGGAATTGCTAACGGACGGACAGACGGACAGACAGACAGACAGACGGACAGACAATAGAGGCCATAACATTATACGACCCTTCGGGCGTATAAAAATGGTTGAATCAAGAAAGCCAGACAATATGCTCTGCTTCACTTTATGATCATCAATCTGTGAAAGTTTGGTAGAAATCGCATGAAAAACGTAAGAGGAGTTGCGAAGAAACCAATTTTAAATGTAAAATAAGCAAAGGGCAATAACTCTTTCAAAAATGGTCAAATCAGGAAACCTGACAATATGCGCTGCTTCAATTTATGATCATCAATCTGTGAAAGTTTGGTAGAAATCGCATGAGAAATGTAAGAGGAGATGCAAAGAAATGAATGTCGGACTAACGCACACACGCACGCACGCACACATGCACGGAATCGCGCCAACCATTACTATATCCCCTCGCCTTTTCAAGCGGGGGATAATAACATACACACACGTAAAATAACATACACACACATATAATAACATACACACACGTAGAATAACATACACACATGTAGAATAACATACACACACATTGAATAACATACACATGTAGAATAACACACACGAAGAATAACATACATGTAGAATAACATACATACACGTAGAATAACATACATACACGTAAGATAACATACACACGTAGAATAACATACACACACATAGAATAACATACATACACGTAGAATAACATACACACCAAAGAATAACATACACACACGTAGAATAACATACACACGCGTAGAAGAACATACACATACGTAGAATGTCATGAGTATTTGTATGCAGTTCTAACCAAAGGATTTTAATAAGCGCACAAATGATCTGATTATTTCAAGATCCTTTGTTTATAAATGTAAACTCACATTTACCTGTATTCTATGAAAAAGAGAAATACATAAAGGATCAGTGCTTATTACATTTTGATACCGATCATTTGTTACCGATTGAGCACCGAAAGTCATGTATTTTCATGAATCCACTTTTGGTGTTTACGAGATAAGTCCCTTTACAACAGCAATAAAATATTGACCTCGATTGTTCATATTCATTTGCTTTGTGTCACCTCCGAACAATGTCGTCCGCGACAGCGCACTTTCGTTTGTGATCAAAAACTTTTTGAATGACTTGACGGCCTTCACATTTATCATGGTAATAAGATGATATTATTGAGTAACCGTACATACTTATTTATGTTATAAATTATACGTGGGTGATTGTTCACTTCCATATCTTGTCCATTATACCAGTAACATTACAATAGGATATTCATACCTGATCAAACTCTTCAACAATCAAATGATAGAAATATGGGTAAATGCTACAAATCCAATGAGGTCAAATGTTTGTTTTTTTGGAATCCATTGGTTCACCTTTTTACTAACCAATTGACAATACCAATATGAACAAGAGCACCAACTGTTACAAAATGCGACACAAAAAAAGGACACCAAGTTTGTTGAAAAAAATGTGTGTATATTGAGCCAAATTTAGTGAGCGGACACTGTTAATACAGTTATTGTCAATTCAAAGGCCATAACTCTGGAGTGACTGAGGCTACATGGCTAGTTATGGAACCTGACCAGGATATTCTGCCCATACACAGTCTTACCAATGTTAGTGTTGATTGGACAAGGTAACTAAACTAGCTGATCTGATATGACGGATTTTAGGGAATTTCTATACTTAAAGAGCAACTACTTTTTTTTAAGGTTTATTAAGAGACATGGCTTAATTATAACCAAAGAGTTGTGAAATAAAACATATTAACAAATAACATGGTACAAACAACAAATTATCTTAATAGTACATGTTCTTAGGTCAAAACAAAAACATATATGTAAGTTTATACTACTATTTACTTTTGAATCTGAATTGCACAAAACTAGAAAAAAGAAAAAGAACATATTTATATATGATATATATATATATATATATATTAATTTTAAGGGGAGACTATAAAATTTAATATACAGTAATAAACTGAAGACGCCATTAAATAATTGACTTCTTGTATTTTATGTTTTGACACAAGCTATATAGCTTTCGAATGAACTTGTAAATTATTAAAGGTTGATGTATCAAACTGAAATAGTGTGTATGAAGAGCAGAACTTCAGTCACTAGAAGCATCCTGATCCAATTATTTAGTTTTAAATCCATCAATTTAAATATTCATGTAAAAAATCAAGCAACTGCTTGAACATTCGTTTAAATTAACGTAAGTGTTGAAAGCACTGAAGTATTATTTTATTAGCATGCCTAGCCTTACAATATTTGAAGGCAGAAGCCCAAGTTTTATTTCTATCAAGGGCACAAGTTAAAATGTACATTACGTAAATGTATTGCATTAAACATATACTTATTCTAGGCCTATACCAATGCACATTTCTATCTACTGATGCTATATAAACCTTACCCATATTCACCTCCAGAGCTCCACATGGAATGGACAAGGACGCCCAAAGAACAATTACCAGAAGTCCTGACATGTCTCCACTCGTCAACCTCGATGTGTCCGCCATGTCTTTCCTAGAATCCAAGTGTAATCCAACACCTTGTTTTATGTAAATAACCGCGCCCGTGCAAAATAGGTGTGTTACACGGGTGCAGTTATCCGCCAAAAAAGAGTAATTTGTAGTTTGTAATTGTTGTGCAAAATTGGTCGCATTTTGCACACACTAACAATATAATCATATATAAATTTGGTGTGTGTTAAATTGAACTACATGTACATTGTCTGTTGTCACTTACCTTTCTAAAAGTGTCATATTCGACAAAGTGAATCCAACAGCCATATGCATTTGTGACGAAGTATTCACCCAGTGAACCTAGCTTGACACTTTCCCCTAGATTTCCTCGGACCCTTCCTCGTGCGCATCGTCCAATTAGTCTCAGATACAATGGCGTGTGGACAGAGAAGAAGACGGCATTTTATGCATACCTGGTTTTGTTCAACAGTGAGTAGAAAACCTTTTCATGAAAATGCATTGATATAATGTTGACATTGTATTGTTTGCAAGTAAATATTTCTCTTTTATAACTTGCCGTCCGATCAATAACAAATATCCAAACTAAAATAAAAAAGAACCCGACCTGGTTCCGCCTCCAACACTAAAACTTATATTATTCAACGTACGCCTGGAAAAAATCTACGCCCAGAACTTCTAGTAAAATTTTCTGGTCAATTAAGGGCGAAACATTTCTTACAGGTAGAGTACATCAGTCGTTTTAGAAGTCCTAGTCAAAATAAGTCTATACCGTGCGACGTCAAAGAAGGCCAGCAGATCCCTTCAGAGAAAAGCATGCTCGACCTTGAAGGGGTCCACTGGTCTTTATATACAGTAAATTCTCAATCCACACGGAGCCCACGCTTTGCTAATTTGCATATTACCAACCAAGTAAACATATATACTATGAACGTACTTCCGTCTAAAACGGAATGTAATACTATGAACGCTCATCCACCTACAGCGGACCGTTACAAGTCAATCTCGGAAAGAAAATCTCATTGTCAAATAAAAAAGCAGAGTATTTATTGTCTATTTCAGCTTTAAGATAAAGCTTGTTTAATTTTTTTCAGAAACTCACAAAAATACTAAAAATAGGTCTCGAATAGCATTTATTGAAGCTCATAATTTTAGTCTCAGAGTCCTGACATACCTTGTTTGTCAAACCCTGAATTTGGAAATAACTAAATAAGCATAGGCCAAGCATATAATCCAGCTTGAAAGTTATTCTCATAAATATGGATCCAAGGTCATTTTGTCTCTTTATAATTTTGCAGACAACAGAAGGATTGGGAAATAATTAATGCCACAAATTATCACATTCCAAACGCATGTTCAAGCCATATCACTTCAAGTAGAATGTCTTACTTTTGCACCAGTCAATTGTAACCACGGCCCCCCAGGTCCGGGGAATAGCCGGGACTTTGACTTTCGGTCAACCCAACCCCGGGTAAAATCCCCGTCCTGCGGGGACAAACTGGTCAAATCCCCGCCAAATGCCCCTACCCCAGGAAGCCTAGGTAAGGCCCATTCCCCGGTATTGCTTTGCACATGTCAGTCGGTCGGTCGGTCAGTCAGTAGACCAAAGCTTGTCCGAGTGATAACTCAACAATTCCTGGACGTATTATCATCAAACTTGACATGAAGGTTGGGCCTGACCAGTAGATGACCCCTATTGATTTAAGAACTCATCACACAGTGACCTTTAATGGTAAAAATCATTTTAAAGCTTGTCCGAGTGATAACTTAACAATGCCTAGACCTATGGTCATCAAACTTGATATGAAAGTTGGGCCTGACCAGTTGATGACCCCTATTGTTTTTGGGGGTCATCGGGCCAAAGGTCAAGGTCACAGTGACCTTGAATGGTAATAGGTTGTCCGAGTGATAACTCGACAATGCCTACACCCATGGCCCTCAAACTTGAATTTGAGGTTGGGCCTGACCAGTAGATGACCCCTTTTGATTTTAGGGGTCATTGGGCCAAAGGTCAAGGTCAGTGACTTTGAATGATAAAAGGTTGTCCAAGTGATAACTCAACAATGCCTGCACCCATGGCCCTCAAACTTGACTTGGATGTTGGGCCTGACCAGTAGATGACCCCTGTTAATTTTAGGGGGTCAAAGGTCAAGGTCACAGTGACCTTGAAAGCAAACTTGACCATTCCTGGACCTATGGTCATTAAACTTGACATGAAGGTTGGGCCTGACCAGTAGATGACCTCTATTGACTTTGGGGGTCAGTGGGCCAAAGGTTAAGGTCACAGTAACCTTTAACGCAAAAAAGTTAATAAATATTCTCCAGTGATATCTCAACAATGCCTGAACCTATGATCATCAAACTTGACATGGAAGTTGGGCCTGACCAGTAGATGACCCTTATTGGTTTTAGGAGTCATTGGGTCAAAGTTCAAGGTCACAGTGACTTTGAATGTGAAAAAAGTTGTTCGAGTGATAACTCAAAAATGCCTGCATCCATGGCCTCCAAACTTGACTTGGGGTTGCGTCTGACCTATACATGACCCCTTATGATTTTAGGGGTCATCTACTGGTCAAAGGTCAAGGTCACAGTGACCTTGATAGAAAAAAAGCTTGTCTGTGTGATAACTTTACAATGCCTGCACCCATGGCCCTCAAACTTGACATGTAGGTTTTTGGTGACCAGCTGATGACTCCTTTTTAGGTCATATAGTTAAAGGTCATAACACACTGTCCTGACACTTTGAATGGTCATAATCTTAAAACTGCCTCAACGGCATCCAATGTCGGTGACAAATCAGCTGTCATTTTGGTCCATGCATATTTCATTCAATTGTCCATATAATGCTGACAACAAGGCACTCAGGGGGGCATAATGTTTGACAAACATCTTGTTAGTGTCTGTTTCCCAATACACAACTCACCAATTATGACAAGGGTTTACACAGACTAATTTGACAGTAACATGTATGTTCACTATAATGATTGATGGAGCAATGGTTTCAAGACTCAATCATACATTTAAACTGTTTTCAGGCACAAGTTTGTGCGGTACTGCTGTTTGCCGTCCCTGTGACGAGTACCCCAGCCTGGCGTAAGTAATGCCCTTACTGCCTTTACAAGTTTGTAATTTCTGTTCCCGAGGGGTTATTCATGTAGTCTGATTAATTTTGTTGATTTCTTGAAGTCTTGATTTAATTATGTCATATAAGTGTAGTTGGCGTATATATATTGCCTATGCAAATACAAAACAGGACAAATACCCAAATCATGCTATTTTACTATATTAAATCATATTCCATTTTAAATACAAAATATATTATACTTTTACATTATTGTAGGAAATCGGTAATTGTTACTGCATACACAACCCAACCCCAGTTAATGACTGTCGGCTCAAGAGAATTCTTTTAAATCAAAATGTAGCGGGTGGCATTTGTACCGTGCATACATGCCATATTTTCTTGAGACTATTCAGGGGGATTTGTTCAGAAAGACTGAAAATTCAGGGGGATTTTGGTAGTATTCAGGATTTTTTTAGCAGGTATAAGTTGGCGAAATTTCAAAGTATTTTTAGACGCAAGTAGGAAAAAATGTATTCACATATATTTTGCTATGAAAACCTCTAACTTCTTCATTACACAGAATTATTTTATGTCATGATTTATCATATTCTTATGATACACTGTCATGTGATACTGTACTATACTGTAAATAAAATTTACCTTCCTCCAAAGTCTTTTAAAAAATTCTGCTTAATACTGTCAGCTATGATGAAGTTCAGACACTAAGAGAATGGAATGAATATTATTAATTTCTTCCTTTTTTCCAAAATAGTAATATTTCTTTGCCTTTGATCATTACTTCAAATTAATTGATCACTTGTTGTTAAGGTTTCCTTTTGGCATTTATCAAACCTTTTTTAAACAGGCATTTCACTCTTGCGGAGTTGTTTCTTTACATTCAGTTTCACTCACATACTGTGGTTTTACTTTGTCATTATTGCCTGATGTAAAATCTAAAAAAAATAAAATAAATAAAATAAATATTGTAGCAAATTTGGGCAGAGCGATACATTGTTAAACTGTTGTCTGCTGCTTTTACAGTAAGGTATATATTTTTGCTATTGTACACTTTCGCTTTCGTTTTGAATAGTTAGCAAACCGCTGTTTTTCAATTGTCTTAAAAACAATATATTTCTGTAGCAAGTATTCTTTAAAAGCACAAGATGAAATAGTAAATAGTAAGTTTTCATTATCAACTATTATTTGGATTACTATTTGGATATCTTTGATATGCACTTAATGCTTAACTTTTAATATGGGGTATGAAATAGTTAAGAGAGTGAATTTTCAAGAAAAACGACAGCTAATGATACAACATGACCGTAAATTGGAATAAGATGGTTGAATATTTACAATCATGATGCGAACAGCGATTTATACTTATACTGTTGTTTTCTGAAAATATGAAAATATAAGGCGAAACCCCTACGGAAAAGGACTTAACGTTGAAAATGGACTATTCCAACCGGTTAGGACCGTCCAATGTGGTCACGTGATATCGTGAGTATAAATACAGCAAACCAGCGGATTTTATTCATTCTTGTGCTGGCTTCTGCGAGAGTAACAACTTGATAAGACAAGGTGTAATATATTTATTATCTCTAATAGGGGTTAAACACTATTTGTCCTAGTGGCAAATATACATGTTAATTCCCTAGGGGTTTATACCAAACTATCTATATTAATATAGATATAAGTATGGTATAAACTGTGAACCAGAGAATATTAAATAGAAAAGCGCCTCCTTAACAATAGAAGTAATGAAAGTAAACTCAAAAGTCCTTACCGTACGTTCTTACCGTACATTGACCTAATACTATTAGAACAGTTTTTAAATAGAAAGCTGGGGAAATCGAAAAAGTTGGATAATTTAATATGTGTGTCTATGAAAACTGTAAATATTCCAGTCTTTTTTGATTTATCATTGATTGAACGATAATTGTATTCACTATCCAATCATTTTAAATAATCATTAGTGCAAATTATTTGGCAAACTAGCCAAAGAGGAAAATCTTATATAACTATTTGAAAGTTAGCCCCGGCACGTTGCAATATATATTTTTTGAAATGCCGGGGGATTTTTATCTCCCGCCAGGAGACCGGGGGATGAATCGAAATTCTGGGGGATTTTTCTTCCCACCGGGGGATATGGCATGTATGACCATGTTGTGAAGGACAATATTCAAAAACTAGATTGCAGTATATGTGTATAGTGTTGTATTTTAGATGTATGCTTGTTATTGAATGGTTAAGCTCCATCTACATGTACTTGTTGTCAATTGGATATAGGGATCATGTAAAGATGAAACCAACAAAACATTTCCAACCAATGGTACAATTGAATTGATATAAGAAGCATAATTTTTTTATTAAAATCATTTCATCTATGCTTTTCAACAATTGTCAATAAGCGCTCCAGTATTATAAATATGAATGAGTTTGAGCATGCCATGATGTATTTTCACAAGGATGTTTCCCTAATGACACAATTGTGGTGGAGAACCCGGGTGGATCGACACGTGTGTTCACTAACAACGACAGCAAGAAGTGCACCGCAGATTGGGTTCCTAACAAGTTGGCCGCCATTATCACTGGATGTGAGAAAGTAAGTTAAACTTATTAAGATTTTGATGAATACAAGTTTGAATAGTATATATATCTATTTAGCTATAGAGTTGTGGAAAGTTGCTGCACCCTGATATTGCACCTTAGTAGCACCCTTCTGCCCTCATGTAAACAACCTTGGGCACCTTTCTGCTTTTTATACCCCCGACAAACGAAGTTTGAAGGGGGTATATTGAAGTCACCCGGTTGGTCGGTCGGTCGGTCGGTTTGTTGGTCGGTCCGTTGCAATTTACCTTGTCTGGAGCATAACTTAAAAACTACTTGATGGAATTGGATTAAACTACATACAATGGTAGAGCATAATGAGAGGAAGTGCAATGTACAATTACCATAGCTCTATTCTTGCTTATTACTGAGTTATTGCCCTTTGTTACTTTTTTTTGTCCGGAGTATAACTTGAAAAGTACTGGATGGAATTCATTGGAACTTCATACATTGGTAAAGCACAGTGAGAGGAAGTGCAATGTTCAAGAACCATAACTCTACCTAAACTATTTACTGAGTTATTGCCCTTTATTTGTTTTTTTTGCTGTCAATTTTTTTTCAAGACATTAACTTGCAGGCTACTGGATGAAATTTATTAAAACTTCATACAATGGTAAAGCACAATGAGAGGAAGTGCAGTGTACAGGAACTGCAATTCTATTTCAGCTAATTACAGAGTTACTGCCCTTTGTTACTTTTTCTTGTCTGGAGCATAACTTGAAAACTATTGGATGGAATTTAATAAATCTTCATACAGTGATAGATCATAATGAGAGGGAGTGCAGTGTACAGGAACTGCAATTCTATTTCAGCTAATTGCAGAGTTACTGCCCTTTGTTACTTTTTTCTTGTCCAGAGCATAACTTGAAAAGTATTGGATGGAATTTAATAAAACTTCATACAGTGATAGATCATAACCAGAGGGAGTGCAGTGTAAAGGAACCGCAATTCTTTCTCAGATAATTACAGAGTTACTGCCCTTTGTTACTTTTTTCTTGTCCAGAGCATAACTTGAAAACTATTGGATGGAATTTAATAAAACTTCATACAGTGAAAGATCATAATGAGAGGGAGTGCAGTGTACAGGAACAGCAATTCTTTTTCAGCCAATTAAAGAGTTATTGCCCTTTGTTACTTTTTTCTGTTATGTAGCATAACTTGAAAACTATTGGATGGAATTTAATAAATCTTCATACAGTGATAGATCATAATGAAAGGAAGTGTAGTGTACAGGAACTGCAATTCTATTTCAGCCAATTACAGAGTTATTGCCCTTGGTTACTTTTTTCTTGTCCGGAGCATAACTTGAAAACTACCGGATGGAATGTAATAAAACTTTATACAATGGTACAGCACAATAAGAAGGAGTTCAGTGTACATGAATCACTAAACTATTTTAGCAAATTACAGAGTTATTGCCTTTTTCTGTGTTTTTTTGTCAAACTTTTGTCCGGACAGTAACTCGAAAACTACTTGATGGAATAGCATTAAACTTCATACAATGATAAATCATAATGAAAGGCAGCGTTCGGGGGTATTAATCACCTTCAGTGATAGCTCTAGTTTAGAATTTAATATGCATTTGTAATGCTAAAGATTGTCAAGGATTCCTTTTGTTTTGATTACATTTATTAGATGATTACAATGCATTCAAAATATTTTGCAGTTGAAACCTATTATTGAAGAAGCAAAATACAGATTAATGCATTTTTAGCTCGACTATTCGAAGAATAAGGAGAGCTATCCTAGTCACCCGAGCGACGGCGTCTGCGTCGGCGTAATCACTTATGTTAAAGCTTTTGTAAGAGTTTTTGTACCACCTCAAATATTTTCAAAGTCCATTGACATATGGCTTTGAAACTTTGAACACTTGTTCACCATCATGCCCCCAACCTGTACACAGGAGGAGGTAACTCTATCAAGGATTTAGACAAAATTATGCCCCTTTTTCTACTTTGAATTTATGTTAAAGTTTGAGTACCACCTCAAATATTTTCAAAGTCCATTGACATCTGGCTTTGAAACTTCCCACGCTTGTTCACCATCATGCCCCCAACCTGTACACAGGAGGAGGTAACTCTATCAAGCATTTTGAAAAATTATGCCCCTTTTTCTACTTTGAATTTACGTTAAAGTTTGCGTACCACCTCAAATATTTTCAAAGTCCATTGACATCTGGCGTTGAAACTTCCCACACTTGTTCACCATCATGCCCCCAACCAGTACACAGGAGGAGGTAACTCTATCAAGCATTTTGACAAAATTATGCCCCTTTTTCTACTTTGAATTTACGTTAAAGTTTGCGTACCACCTCAAATATTTTCCATTCAATTTATGTAAATATCTCGGCACATCATGTATTGCATTGAAATCTAATCTAACAGTGATCCATGCATGTTTCGCCAAAACTTTTCAATCCTTACACTGAAAAGCGGCGGAATAGAAGAGCGCGCTGTCTTTGTGACAGCTCTTGTTATTTTAACGCATTGTTATGTTCAACTTAAATTATCAAAACAAAAATAGTTGATGTTTTGTATGTAGATTAAGATATTTGGCGCATTTTTAGCTTGACTATTCAAAGAAAAAGGAGGGCTATACTACTCGCCCCAGCAGTGGCGTCAGCATCTGGTTTTAGGGCAAGTTTGTATTTTCACTTCAAAGTCCAATACCCTTCATTCAATTCATTTAATTCTTCACAGAGTTATTCAGGGCCATCACATAATGAGGTTAGATAACTTCATATTATGCTTTATACAAATTATGGCCCCTAATTGACTATGGAACTTGGGTTAAAGTTTTAGGGCAGGTTGGGATATTTATTAAAAGCTTCTATACCCTTCATTCAATTGATGTAATACGTCACACAGTTGTTCAGGACCATCATACAATGAGGTTACATAACTCCATATTATCCTTAATACAAGTTATAGTCCCTGATTGACTTAGGAACTTAGGTTAAAGTTTTAGGGCAGGTTAAAGTTTTAGGGCAAGTTTGGATTTTCACTTACCGTAAATGACTGGGTATAAGCCAATAGGGGATATAAGACGCAGGCAAAAACATCCGTGAAAAATCCTAGAAAAAAACTTTTAACCTATGTTTTTGGTTAAAGGACGCATAAAAAAAATGTCAAAATCGTCTGCCGCGATCGGCCACCATGTTTGTTGACAGTGACGTAAAAAATATTTTTTTCGTGAAAATGGTGATGGTTATTTTTAAAACCATAGAATACTAATGCAAAGCAAAATATGTTTCATTGTTGATTGGTTTCATGTTATATAAAACATAATAAATTATTTAAAATTTATTGCTGGATGGCTCTGTAAAGTACCTTTTATAACAATTTGTAAGATACTGTCTTTCTGACAGTATATCGTAAACCTGTCGAGAATGAAAAGTTTAGTAATGCAAAAACCTTATACTGTAAGGGTTTTTTCTCAAAATGTCAACACCTACAAAAAGAATAAAGAACGTGGCAAAGTGTGAAAAATCGAGTTCATTTTCGCAACAGTTTGTAGTATTGGTTTATTAAACAGCTTTAAAGGCAGAGTGAGTTTTCACACCTTATCGTACAACTGACAAAAAATATTTTGACAGTGCACAGCTTTGCTTCTTTATATGCATGTTTAATTATTGTTATATTCAAAATGATATTGAATAATTTTAATAATTTTAATCGTACAATTTTTTTTTTGAATTATAAACGTCTTACGATATACCATATCCTGATCTTCAACTGCAGTTTTAACCCGTATATACTCTATCGATATGACCCAAGTAACATCCCTTTCTACATAAATCTAAAGAAACGTTCTGCCTGAAATCAACTTCAGAAAAAAAGTTCAAAAGCTTGTTACCGGTTAAAAGATGCAGGAATTTTTTTTACATCGAAATCTGAGGGAAAAAAGTGTGTCTAATACCCAGTCATTTACGGTATAACTTCAATACCCTTCATTCAATTCACTTAATACTTCACACAGTTGTTCAGGGCCATCACATAATAAGGTTAGATAACTCCACATTATCCTGTATACATATTATAGCCCCTGATTGACTATTGAACTTAGGTTAAAGTTTTAGGGCAGGTTTGGATATTTATTAAAAACTTTTATAACCTTCATTCAATGGACTTAATACTTCACACAGTTGTTCAGGACAATCACACAATGGGGTTAAATAACTCCTTATTATCCTTAGTACAAGTAATGGCCCCTGAATGACTTAGAAACTTAGGTTCAAGTTTTAGGGCAGGTTAAAGTTAAGGCAAGTTGGGATTTTAATAAAAAAAACTTCTATATCCTTCATTCAATGCAGTTAATACTTCGCACAATTAATGACGACCATCTAACAACAAGGTAACAAACCGTAAATGACTGGGTATAAGACGATAGGGGTATTAGACGCAGGGAAAAAATTCTGTGGAAAGTCCAAGGAAAAAACTTTTAATCTATGTTTTTGGTTAAAAGACGCATAGAAAAGATGTCAAATCGTGTCATTTTCGGCCACCATGTTTGTTGACAGTAACAAAAAAAAAAAAAAATCGTGAAAAATGGCGACGGTTATCTTAAAAACCATACAATGATAAACTGTCGAGAATGAGAAGTTAAGTTATGCAAAAACCTTATATTGTACGGGTTTGTTCTCAAAATGTCAACACCTACAGAAAAGAATAAAGTATGTGACAAAGTACGAAAAAAAACAAGACCATTATCGCAACAGTTTGTAGTATTGGTATGTTTAACCGGCATTTGCGTACCTAATATTAGGACACCCAAAGGACATCAATCATAACTTGCACAGTTTCCAAGTTTCACAGACGAAGATTATTGATTTTTATCTTTACAATGCCTGGCTAGATAACTTAAGGTATACACCACTGTGACAAGTTAATTAGTTATTACCCATCCTAAAGGATTTATTGCCTGTTGAAAAGGAAGTGTGATATATTTATTGGAGGATTAAAGAAACAACAAGGGCAATCAAGGGATTAAGAAAACATAGACATGACATGTTTGTAAAACGATCTGCCAATAAACTTTCAAACTTGTACCACACAGACTGTATGAAGCAATAATCGTACAGTTATACATTAATCCTGCATAGCAATGTCCATGCTCTCCACGAGATCCTCGTGGGTATAACTGTAAGTTATGTGACGTCACACAGTGTGACTCTTTGATCTGAAGCCGATAGAATGTGTTAATTCAGTTCAATGCATGTATAAAATGGTGTTTTAATTAACTTGATGAAGGATTTACACTTATAGGCGTAATAAATAAGTTTATGACCAATGATTACTACGGATAAATTAATAAGTGGTAAAATGCAAACATGAAGAAAAAAGGCAGGTTAAACAAACATGTTAATAAAATGTAAAAATGGTAATTTTCTATGTATTAGGACAGCGAAAAAAATAATTAAAGGTGTCCGAACTCTAGTTGAATTCAGGTAAATAACTAATCAAAAAATATTTTTGTTTAAATTATAAAGGTCTTACGATATACAGTATCCAGATATTCAACTGCCGTTTATACTCGATTAATATGACGCAAGTAACGTCCCTTTCTGCATAAATCTAAACAAACTCTCGGCTTGAAATCGACCTCAGAAAAAAAGTTAAAAAAATTGTAACTGGGTATTATACACAGGCATCTGAAATCTGAGGAAAAAAAGGGCGTCTAATACTCAGTCATTTACGGTAACTTCATTTTAACCCTGAATACAAATTATGGCCCTTGATTTAATTTTGTTATGCCCCCCTTCAAAGAAGAGGGGTATATTGCTATGCACATGTCGGTAGGTCGGTCGGTCGGTCGGTCGGTCTGTCCGTCGGTAGACCAAAGCTTGTCCGAGTGATAACTCAACAATTCCTGGACGTATGGTCATCAAACTTGACATGAAGGTTCAGCCTGATCAGTAGATGACCCCTATAGATTTAATGGCTCATCGGGTCAAAGGTCAAGGTCATAGTGACCTTTAACGGTAAATTATTTTTTAAACTTGTCCGAGTGATTATTCAACAATGCCTACACCTATGGTCATTAAACTTGACATGAAGGATGGGCCTGACCAGTAGATGTCCCCTATTGATTTTAGGGGTCATTGGGCCTAGGTCATGGTCACAGTGATCTTGAATGATAAAAGGTTGACCGAGTGATAACTCAACAATGCCTGCACCCATGGCCCTCAAACTTGACTTGGAGGTTGGGCCTGACCAGTAGATGACCCCTATTGATTTTAGGGGTCAAAGGTCAAGGTCACAGTGACCTTGAAAGCAAACTCGACAATTCCTGGACCTATGGTCCTCAAACTTATTTCGAAGGTTTGGTCTGACCAGTAGATGACCCCTATTGTTTTTAGGGCTCATTGGGTCAAAGGTCAAGGTCACAGTGACCTTTAATGGTAAAATGATTTTAAAGCTTGTCCGAGTGATAACTCAACAATGCCTACACCTATGGTTATCAAACTTGATATGGAAGTTGGGCCTGACCAGTAGCTGAATCCTATTTTTTTTTGCGCGTCATAGGGCCAAAGGTCAAGGTCACAGTGACCTTGAATGGTAAAAGTGATAACGCAATAATGCCTGCACTCATGGCCCTCAAACTTGACTTGGGAGGTTGGGCCTGACCAGTAGATGACCCCTATTGATTTTAGGGGTCAAAGGTCAAGGTCACATTGACCTTGTAAGCAAACTCGAAAATTCCTGGACCTATGGTCCTCAAACTTGATATGAAAGTTGGGCCTGACCAGTAGATGACCCCTAATGATTTTGGGGGTCATTGGGCCAAAGGTCAAGGTCACAGTAATCTTTAACGCAAAAAAGTTAACAAATCTTCTCTCAATAGTGCCTGAATCTATGATCATCAAACTTGACATGGAAGTTGGGCCTGACCAGTAGATGACCCTTATTGATTTTAGGAGTCATCGGGTCAAAGGTCAAGGTCACAGTGATCTGAATGCGAAAATGTTCATTTAATGATAACTTGACAATGCCTGCACCCATGGCCCTCAAACTTGATATTTAGGTTTTTGGTGAAGAGCTAATGACTCCTATGGATTTTGAGGTCATAGAGTCAAAGGTCATGGTCTAACACACTCTTTCCTCACACTTTGATTGGTCATAATCTTAAAACTACATCAACGGCATCCAATGTCAGTGACAAAATCAGCTGTCATTTCGGTCCATGCATAATTTCATTCAATTGTCCATAAAATCCTGACAACATGGCGCTAATGGGGGTGGGGCATAATGTTTGACAAACATCTCTTGTTAACAAGGTTTTCAACGAAAACCGGGTTATTAGAATGAGGTTGTCGTTGGGCGGGCGGGCGGGCATCCAACATTGGTTTCTGTTCAATAACTTTAGTTAGCATTGACCGATATTGATGAAACTTGGTGTGTAAGTTGCTTATGTGAAGAGCTAGCTTGGGATTGCTTTTGAGTGGGGAGGGGCTAAGGTCAAGGTCACTGTTACTTTAAATAGAAAAATGGTTTCTGCCCAATAACTTTAGTTAGCATTGACCGATATTGATGAAATGGTGTGTAGGTAGCTTATGTACAGAGCTAGCTTGGGATTGCTTTTGAAGGGGTGGGGCTAAGGTCAAGGTCGCCTGTTACTAAAAATAGAAAAATGGTTTCTGCCCAATAACGTAAGTTAGCATTGATAGATATTGATGAAACTTAGTGTGTAGGTAGCTTATGTGAAGAGCTAGCTTGGAATTGCTTTTGAGTGGGGAGGGGCTAAGGTCAAGGTCACTATTACTAAAAATAGAAAAATGGTTTCCGCCAACAGTAATTTTCAGTTACGTCTTTTTTTGATAAAAGTAAAGATAAAGTCATACAACAAATTAATTGGCTATAATTTCTGATTGCCCATAACAAAAACCTGGTTTCGTCGCATTGCGGCGCTTCTAGTTTTATTTTTATTTTAATTTCTTTTCACAAGCACATTTTTATATTCTTAACCAGGTTTTCATAGAGGAAAAACAATGTATTAGAATGACTTGCGTCATTGTTCAGGCGGGCTGGTGGGAGGGTAGCGTCAAAGTCACCTTATTTTTCGAATAATTTTAGCTAGGTTTGACATAAAGTGATCAAACTTGTTATATACGAAGAGTTTATGGAGACCTTTGGTGGGAATGCGTTTGAGGCCCCTAGGATCAAGGTCAAGGTCAAAGTTACTATTAATATAAAAATGGTTTGTATTGATTAATTTGTATAATAATAAGTAAGGGTCTATATATTGTGACACTTGGTATATAGGAAGAGTTTATAGAGACCTTTCCTAAGATTGTGTTTCAGGCCCAAGAGTTATGGTCTAGGTCATGGTCACTGTTGCTAAAATTAGAAATATGGTTAGTACTGAATAACTCAAGTAAGGGCTTGACATAGTGTGACCAAACTTGGTATATAAGGACAAATTTATGCAGAGCTTTTATTGGATTGCCTTTTGGCCCCCTAGTGTCAAGGTCACTGTTAGGCCACTTCTTTTATGTAAATTGGTTTACAAAACCGGCGGGTCTAATTTTCAGAAAAGTACAAAAAGAAATAAAAAATGAATTCCATTTTTTTTTTCAAAATTATTTTCCCGACCGTATTGATTTTGGTGCGAAACAAAAGAAAAACGAATAGATATGAGTACTAATGCAGTAGATCTCGACTGGTTTGTTGTTCCGTAGCAGTATTTGCCAATTTATAGTGATAGCATGTGAGCCAGTCAACTGTTATGGCAATTTAAAATAATATGCCATATGTAATTGACACATAAAGACAATGTTGCATTTGTATGACCAAAGCTGTGATGTTGTAAAGCATAGAGGATTCTCAATCCTATGGCACAGACATTATGTAATGTGGTCTTGTAAATAAACCAGCCATGTTGGTTAGACATAATGCCCTGTAGTCTTGCAATGCCACCAGCAATATTGGTAAAACATAATGCCATATGGTATAGCAAATGCATCAGCCGTGTTGTAAATTATGCCATGTGGTCTTGCAAATGTGCCAGCCATGTTGGTTAGACACAATGCCATGTGGTGATGCAATGTTAGTTAGACATAATGCCATGTGGTCTCACAAATGCATCAGCCATGTTGGTTAGACACAATGCCATGTGGTGATGCAATGTTAGTTAGACATAATGCCATGTGGTCTCGCAAATGCATCAGCCATGTTGGTTAGACATAATGCCATGTGGTCTCACAAATGCATCAGCCATGTTGGTTAGACACAATGCCATATGGTCTCCCAAATGCATCAGCCATATTGGTTAGACATAATGCCATGTGGTCTCGCAAATGCATCAGCCATGTTGGTTAGACATAATGCCATGTGGTCTCGCAAATGCCCCAGTCATGTTGGATAGACATAATGCCATGTGGTCTCACAAATGCCCCAGTCATGTTGGATAGACATAATGCCATGTGGTCTCGCAAATGCCCCAGTCATGTTGGATAGACATAATGCCATGTGGTCTCGCAAATGCTTCAGCCATGTTGGTTAGACATAATGCCATGTGGTCTCACAAATGCTTCAGCCATGTTGGTTAGACATAATGCCATGTGGTCTCACAAATGCATCAGCCATGTTGGTTAGACATAATGCCATGTGGTCTCACAAATGCATCAGCCATGTTGGATAGACATAATGCCATGTGGTCTCGCAAATGCATCAGCCATGTTGGTTAGACATAATGCCATGTGGTCTCGCAAATGCATCAGCCATGTTGGATAGACATAATGCCATGTGGTCTCACAAATGCATCAGCCATGTTGGATAGACATAATGCCATGTGGTCTCGCAAATGCATCAGCCATGTTGGATAGACATAATGCCATGTGGTCTCGCAAATGCATCAGCCATGTTGGTTAGACATAATGCCATGTGGTCTCGCAAATGCATCAGCCATGTTGGTTAGACATAATGCCATGTGGTCTCACAAATGCATCAGCCATGTTGGATAGACATAATGCCATGTGGTCTCGCAAATGCATCAGCCATGTTGGTTAGACATAATGCCATGTGGTCTCGCAAATGCATCAGCCATGTTGGTTAGACATAATGCCATGTGGTCTCACAAATGCATCAGCCATGTTGGATAGACATAATGCCATGTGGTCTCGCAAATGCATCAGCCATGTTGGATAGACATAATGCCATGTGGTCTCGCAAATGCATCAGCCATGTTGGATAGACATAATGCCATGTGGTCTCGCAAATGCATCAGCCATGTTGGATAGACATAATGCCATGTGGTCTCGCAAATGCTTCAGCCATGTTGGTTAGACATAATGCCATGTGGTCTCGCAAATGCATCAGCCATGTTGGATAGACATAATGCCATGTGGTCTCGCAAATGCATCAGCCATGTTGGATAGACATAATGCCATGTGGTCTCGCAAATGCTTCAGCCATGTTGGTTAGACATAATGCCATGTGGTCTCGCAAATGCATCAGCCATGTTGGTTAGACATAATGCCATGTGGTCTCACAAATGCATCAGCCATGTTGGTTAGACATAATGCAATGTGGTCTTTTAGTCTCGCAAATGCACCAGCCATGTTGGTCAGACATAATGCCATGTGGTCTCGCAAATGCATCAGCCATGTTGGTTAGACATAATGCCATGTGGTCTCGCAAATGCCCCAGTCATGTTGGATAGACATAATGCTATGACTGTGGTCTTACAAATGCACCAGCCATATTTGTTAAACATAATGCCATGTAGTCTTTCAAATGCACCAGCCATGTTGGTTAGACTTAATGCCATAACTGTGGTCTTGCAAATTTACCAGCCATGTTGGTTTGACATTATTTCATGTGGTCTTGCAAATGCACCAGCCATGTTGGGTAGACATAATGTCATGTGGTCTTGCAAATGCACCAGCCATGTTGGTGAGATGTTGGCTAGACATTATGTCATGTGGTCTTGCAAATGCACCAGCCATGTTGGTGAGACATGTCATGTGGTCTTGCAAATGCACCAGCCATGTTGGTTAGACATTATTTCATGTGGTCTTGCAAATGCACCAGCCATGTTGGTTAGACATAATGTTATGTGGTTTTGCAAATGTGCAGGCCATGTTGGTTAGACATAATGCCATGTAGTCTTTCAAATGCACCAGCCATGTTGGGTAGACATAATGCCATGTAGTCTTTCAAATGCACCAGCCATGTTGGGTAGACATAATGCTATGTAGTCTTTCAAATGCACCAGCCATGTTGGGTAGACAAATGCACCAGCCATGTTGGGTAGACATAATGCTATGTAGTCTTTCAAATGCACCAGCCATGTTGGGTAGACATAATGCTATGTAGTCTTTCAAATGCACCAGCCATGTTGGGTAGACATAATGCTATGTAGTCTTTCAAATGCACCAGCCATGTTGGGTAGACATAATGCTATGTAGTCTTTCAAATGCACCAGCCATGTTGGGTAGACATAATGCTATGTAGTCTTTCAAATGCACCAGCCATGTTGGGTAGACATAATGCTATGTAGTCTTTCAAATGCACCAGCCATGTTGGGTAGACATAATGCTATGTAGTCTTTCAAATGCACCAGCCATGTTGGGTTGACATAATGCTATGACTGTTGTCTTACAAATGCACCAGCCATGTTGGGTAGACATAATGCTATGACTGTTGTCTTACAAATGCACCAGCCATATTTGTTAGACATAATGCCATGTAGTCTTGCAAATGCACCAGCCATGTTGGTTAGACATAATGCCATGTAGTCTTTTAGTCTTGCAAATGCACCAGCCATGTTGGTTAGACATAATGCCATGTGGTCTTGCAAATGCACCAGCCATGTTGGTTAGACATAATGCCATGTGGTCTTGCAAATGCACCGACCATGTTGGTTAGACATAATGCCATAACTGTGGTCTTGCAAATGCACAAACCATTCGTCACATGCTGTGACAGCTCTTGTATAGTTGTATGATGCAGTTGATTGTTTTTCTGTCCTCTGTCTAGGATAATGTTGTTGAAGTGACGTTTTTCACGCATGACTTCACTAGCCCTGATGTGTACGGAGGGCCGAATGCGCTGACATACTCGTTCAAATGTAAAGAGATCTCGGAGTCAGGAGAGTTCCACACCATTTCAGTCTCTCTACAGGCTAAGTATGGAAACCCCCTCTTGGTATTTTGTTAGTTAAGAATTAAAGTTACTTTCTACTTATTTTGCATATCACGCCAGATTGAAGTAGATGAAGTATATATACTTTAGTGAAATATATGTCGGTCAATCTCTTGGTTTATCAGTCTGTTTTGTTGACTTGTCGGTTGGTCAGTACACCATGTCATGAATGGTAAAAAATGCTTTGATCTTATATTTTGAAAAGAATACCCTCCACAAAACACTAGAAGTAGCTTCTACTTGATAAATTTGAGTTTCAAATGCCTGCAAAGTACATGCACTAGATTTAAAACAATCATGAATGTAATCTGTTTGTTTTGAAAAGCATTTCTTTTTTTCACAAACCAATATTCTTAATTTCACTTTTAGTTTCATAAAACATGTTGCCATAGTTACAACAACCTACTATGTACTGAACAGTTAAATCTGTGCAGTGGTTAATAGTTCAATGTCTATTCTAAAGATAGAGGCACATAATCAGATAGGCACCTTTAATTTCAAACAAAAAATATCAACAGACTCTACTGGCCAAAGGCCAGAAGAGCTTATGCGATGGTAATGTGTACGTAGTATGTGCATCTGTGCGTCCGTGCATTCGTGCGTCCGTGCGTCTGTAAACAATTGCTTGTGAACACGATACAGTCTTCAGTTTTGATTGTATCTCGATGAAACTTGTACAGTATCTAGATATCCATTAGAGCTCGGTTCCTTTCGAAAACCAGCCAGATCCGCCCATGCATGCCTAGATTATGGCCCTTGATAGTATAAAAAAATGCTATTGTGTGAACACGATACAGTCTTCAGTTTTGATTGTATCTCGATGAAACTTGTACAGTATTTAGATATCTATTAGAGCTCGGTTCCTGACCAAAACCAGCCAGATCCGACCATGCATGCCTTAAAAAATCAGTTTGTCTGTAAACAATTGCTTGTGAACATGATACAGTCGTCAGTTTTGATTGTACCTCGATGAAACTTGTACAGTATTTAGATATCCATTAGAACTCGGTCCTTTTGAAAACCAGCCAAATCTGCCCATGCATGCCAGGATTATGGGTCTTGAAAGTATAAAAAATGCTATTTAAGCTAAGTCTATTTTTAGCCAAGTCTGCATGAGCGAAGTCTATTTTTAGCCAAGTTTACATGTAAAGTCACATTTGCTTGTGAAGGTTTGTTCAAATTATGCCCCTGGGGTCATTACTTCCCCCCCCCCACCGAGATTGTCCCGCAAGGGACGGGACCAGTGCGGCAAATGCAAACGACCTCAGCGACGTTGGCGGAGGCCCAGGGAAGAGTACTCTTTTCTTTGTAAGGGACGGACTCCCCCCCCCCCTTAAATTGGGAAATGTTAAAAACCTTTTTGTCTGAAACCACTATGCAAATCCTTGCTATTTTGAACAAGGCTTTATTTAGTGGTCTACTACAATGGTTGTTCAACTTATGCCCCTTGGGTCAAAACTGGCACTGCCCTGGGTGTCACAATTTTCCACACTTATTTAAGAAATATTTTCAAAATCTTGTTTCAAACCACAAGGCCCATACCTTTGATATTTGTTGTGGAGCATCATATGATGCAATTGAAAACATTTGAAATAATGCCCCTTGGGAAAAAGCTGGCCCCACCCCTTTTGACTTACTTATTAATTTTTAAAGCTACAGTAATGAAATTTGACCATGTGAACAGTTTTGCAAACAAGCATTAATGTTGTCCTCGGATGTCCTTGACTTTGACCTTTGAAGCTACAGAAATTTCGAAATGAAATTTTGACGATGAGTACAGTTTTGAAAGCAAATATTTTTTACCCTCAGATTACCTTTACTTGGCACATATTAAAAAAGTTCATGCAACTAATCTGCTTACAACACTTCCTGTCCTCAGATGTTGAATGTGCAGCGTTTTCAGCTAACCCAAATACTAAAAGTGAACTATATTAGTTGCCTATTACTCAAACGTACATGCTCTGGATTGAAAATGACCACAAGAGCCATGCCAGTAGAGCATAGGCCCTTTTGGGCCTCTTGTTTCATATTCAAATAGTAATATCTAGTCTTAATGAAACATCGAAAACATATTACGTTATATTTGAATGCGAACAGTAATTTTGTTTAAGCTCTGTCTATGTTAGTTGGCAAATGGTCAACAGCAGTTGTTTCATATTAAGATTATTTTAGGCATTTTGATGTTCAATTATCTTGACCGAGGTTACATGCTTTATATACATGTCTTCAAAGCTTGGGTAGAGCTTAACAACACAAGCAAAACCAATATTTGAAAAAAATATAGTGGCATTACCATGATTGATTTAAAACCAGCATTAGCCACACAAAATACTCATCGTACCCAAATATATGGTATCAACCAAAGCAAGTAGACTGTCAAATACAAAGTAAAAGCTGTGTTATATGGAAGATAAAGAGTTTGTTCTCCTGAAATGACACATATTTGTTGTCATGTGCCATACATTGCAATACTTCAATTTTGTTCAAACCCATTTCAACAAAAAATAAGATGTTCCACAGAAGTGCAGGCTTTCTTTTCATTATCAGATAAAATTCTAAACAATTTGTATATGACCTTGCTGGGACAGTTCAGTATCTCACTCATTATTGTTCAGCACAATTTTGTCCTAGATATGAGAACATTTCAAATGTCCTAACATACCTGTCTCTGTTCTTTAATTAAATTTCCTTTCAATATTCCAAAGATGTTATAAGTATACACCTGGACATGTGCAGTTAAAACAGTCACTCATTTATGGACAAGGTATACACCTGGACATTTGCAGTTAAAACAGTCACTCATTTATGGACATAGTATACACCTGGACACGTGCAGTTAAAACAGTCACTCATTTATGGACAAGGTATACACCTGGACATGTGCAGTTAAAACAGTCACTCATTTATGGACATGGTTTACACCTGGACATGTGCAGTTAAAACAGTCACCCATTTATGGACATGGTATACACCTGGACATGTGCAGTTAAAACAGTCACCCATTTATGGACAAGGTATACACCCGGACATGTGCAGTTAAAACAGTCACCCATTTATGAACAAGGTATACACCCGGACATGTGCAATTAAAACAGTCACCCATTTATGGACAAGGTATACACCCGGACATGTGCAATTAAAACAGTCACCCATTTATGGACAAGGTATACACCCGGACATGTGCAGTTAAAACAGACACCCATTTATGGACAAGGTGTACACCTGGACATGTGCAGTTAAAACAGTCACCCATTTATGGACAAGGTGTACACCCAGACATGTGCAGTTAAAACAGTCACCCATTTATTGACATGGTGTACACCTGGACATGTGCAATTAAAACAGTCACCCATTTTTGGACAAGGTATACACCTGGACATGTGCAATTCAAACAGTCACCCATTTATGGAAATGGTATACATCCAGACATGTGCAATTAAAATAGTCACCCATTTTTGGACAAGGTGTACACCTGGACATGTGCAGTTAAAACAGTCACCCATTTATGGACAAGCTATACACCTGGACATGTGCAGTTAAAACAGTCACTCATTTATGGACATAGTATACACCTGGACACGTGCAGTTAAAACAGTCACTCATTTATGGACAAGGTATACACCTGGACATGTGCAGTTAAAACAGTCACTCATTTATGGACATGGTTTACACCTGGACATGTGCAATTATAACGGTCACCCATTTATGGACAAGGTGTACACCTGGACATGTGCAGTTAAAACAGTCACCCATTTATGGACAAGGTGTACACCTGGACATGTGCAATTAAAACAGTCACCCATTTATGGACATGGTGTACACCCAGACATGTGCAGTTAAAACAGTCGCCCATTTATGGACATGGTATACACCCAGACATGTGCAGTTAAAACAGTCACTCATTTATGGACAAGGTGTACGCCCGGACATGTGCAGTTAAAACAGTCACTCATTTATGGACAAGGTGTACACCTGGACATGTGCAGTTAAAACAGTCACCCATTTTTGGACAAGGTTTACACCTGGACATGTGAAATTAAAACAAACATCCATTTGTGGACAAGGTATACACCTGGACATGTGCAATTAAAACAGACACCCATTTATGGACATGGTATACACCTGGACATGTGCAATTAAAACAAACATCCATTTATGGACAAGGTATACACCTGGACATGTGCAATTAAACAAACATCCATTTATGGACAAGGTATACACCCATACATGTGCAATTAAAACAGTCACCCATTTATGGACAAGGTGTACACCTGGACATGTGCAATTAAAACAGTCACCCATTTATGGACAAGGTGTACACCCAGACATGTGCAGTTAAAACAGTCACCCATTTATGGACATGGTACACACCCAGACATGTGCAGTTAAAACAGTCACCCATTTATGGACATGGTATACACCTATACATGTGCAGTTAAAACAGTCACTCATTTATGGACAAGGTATACACCCGGACATGTGCAGTTAAAACAGTCACTCATTTATGGACAAGGTGTACACCTGGACATGTGCAATTAAAACAAACATCCATTTATGGACAAGGTATACACCTGGACATGTGCAGTTAAAACAAACATCCATTTATGGACCTGGACATGTGCAATTAAAACAAACATCCATTTATGGACCTAGACATGTGCAATTAAAACAGATACCCATTTATGGACAAGGAATACACCCGGACATGTGCAGTTAAAACAGTCACTCATTTATGGACAAGGTGTACACCTGGACATGTGCAATTAAAACAAACATCCATTTATGGACAAGGTATACACCTGGACATGTGCAGTTAAAACAAACATCCATTTATGGACCTGGACATGTGCAATTAAAACAAACATCCATTTATGGACCTAGACATGTGCAATTAAAACAGATACCCATTTATGGACAAGGAATACACCCGGACATGTGCAATTAAAACAGACACCCATTTATGGACAAGGTATACACCCGGCCATGTGCAATTAAAACAAACATCCATTTATGGACAAGGTATACACCCGGACATGTGCAATTAAAACAAGCATCCATTTATGGACAAGGTATTCACCTGGACATGTGCAATTAAAACAAACATCCATTTATGGACCTGGACATGTGCAATGAAAACAAGTCACCAATTTTTAGACAAGCTAATGTTTACACATTGACATGTATGTGCAGGTCGAACAAACACCCTTTTAGGTGTAAATCAGTTAAACCAATGTCCGTGACATTCAATAATCTCCGATTTAAAGAATGATATTATTCGAGTCCAATGAGATCACTTGTTTGAGCCCTTAATAACAAGTTAATCATAAAAAACTGAATATACCCAACCTAATAATCGCCCCCTTTGTGCAATAACATGCAAAGTGCATTTTAAATGTTTTCAAGATAATCGCATTTATATGTTTTTCATACTTGAAAATGAATATATTGCAATAAAATCTGTAAGGTTAAAGCCATTGTGTAGATTTATGTACCCAGGAAGTGGGACATGACTTACCTCATTAATTATTTGTATTTAATTAATTTTATGTAATGGTACTTCAAACTATTTCTTGAAATTATAGGGTTTGTGTACATGACATTAGGTACCCTTTTTACTTTTTATGCCCATGAAGATGGACATATTAAAGTCTGTCTGTCCTTTTGTCTGGCTTAACTTCCCACGTCCAGGCTGTAATTTTCTCTTGTATGGACAGATTTTAAAATAACTTGACATGTTTTTCACATACATAGACAATGACTCATGTACAAGACCTGTGTTTCTACCTTTAAGGTAAAGGTCACTCTAAGTGTTTGAATATGATTGAATGCTGCATATAAGGTCAAAGAGTATAAGTGATTGTATTAAGCCTTTAACTTTCTCATATATGGACAGATTTTAATATAACATGTCAAATGTGTTTGACATACCAAGACGACATGTCTCGTGCAAGACCCATGCCCCTACCGCTAAGGTCAAGGTCACACTTAGTGTTTAAATACATTGGAATGCTGCATATGAGACAGAGTATAGGTGATCTTGTCGGGGCTGTAACGTTCTCATGTATGGACAGATTTGAAAACAACTTGCAGCATGTGTTTGACATACCAAGATGACTTGTGGCGTGTAAAACACGTGTCACTACCTCTAAGATCAAGGTCACACTTAGTGTTTGTATACTGAGACGAGTTGGAATATGGGTTATCTGGGATGAAAAACTAGGTCACATGACCCAAAAATAGAAACATTTTATTAACACTCTAGAGGCTACTTTTTCAGGCCAAATATAATGGAAATTTGTCAGAAAGGTTGTTTCGATGATTTTTAGCTCAAGTTCAAATATGGGTCATCTGGGATAAATAACTAGGTCACAGAGCCCAATATGGAAAACCTTGATAACACTCTAGAGGTAACATTTTCATTCCAAATATTCTGAAAATTTGTCAGAAAGGTTGTTTTGATGATTTCTAGCTCAAGTTAACTAGGTCACAGAGCCCAAATATGGAAAAACCTTGTTAATACTCGAGAGGTAACATGTTCAGCCCAAATATCCTGGAAATTTGTCAGAAAGGTTATTTCAATGATTTCTAGCTCAAGTTCGAATATTGGTTACTGGGGTCAAAAACTAGGTCGCAGAGCCCAAATATGGAAAAACCTTGTTAACATTCTAGAGGTAACATTTTCAGCCCAAATATCCTGGAAATTTGTCAGAAATGTTGTTTTGTTGATTTCTAGCTCAAGTTCAAAAGGTTGTTTTGATATTTTTTAAGTAAAGTTCGAATATGGGTCATCTGTTTTTATGCCCCTGAAGGTGGGCATATTAAAATTGCACCGTCCGTCCGTCTGGCCGGCCGGCCGGCTTGGTAACTTTCCCTTGTATGGACAGATTTTGAAATAACTTGCCACTTGTGTTCCACATACCAAGACGACGTGTCACGTGCAAGACCCGTGTCCCTACCTCTAAGGTCAAGGTCACACTTAGATGTTTATTCGTAATGGAGTGCTGCATATAAAGACATTGAGTATAGGTTGTCGTGTCCGGGCTGTAACTTTCTCTTGTATGGACAGATTTTAAAATAACTTGCCACATGTGTTCCACATACCAAGACAACGTGTCACGTGGTAGACCCGTGTCCCTACCTCAAATGTCAAGGTCACACTTAGTGTTAATTCACAATGGAGTGCTGCATATAAGGACATAGAGTATAGGTTGTCGTGTCCGGGCTGTAACTTTCTCTTGTATGGACAGATTTTAAAATAACTTGCCACATGTGTTCCACATACCAAGACGACGTGTCACGTGCAAGACCCATGTCCCTATCACTAAGGTCAAGGTCACACTTAGTGTTTATTCAAATTGGAATGCTGCATATATAAGGACATAGAGTATAGGTTGTCGTGTCCTGGCTGTAACTTTCCCTTGTATGGACAGATTTTAAAATAACTTGCTACGTGTGTTCCACTTACCAAGACGACGTGTCACGTGCAAGACCCATGTCCCTACCTCTAGGGTCAAGGTCACACTTAAGTGTTTATTCACAATGGAGTGCTGCATATAAGGACATAGAGTATAGGTTGTCGTGTCCGGGCTGTAACTTTCTCTTGTATGGACAGATTTTAAAATAACTTGCCACATGTGTTCCACATACCAAGACGACGTGTCACCTGCAAGACCCATGTCCCTACCACTAAGGTCAAGGTCACACTTAGTGTTTATTCATAATGGAATGCTGCATATATAAGCACATAGAGTATAGGTTGTCGTGTCTGGGCTGTAACTTAAGCAAACACATATTTGTCATGTTTTTACACGCCTGTTTAAAAAAATGGACAAATAATAGTTTCACCTAACGCTTTTAGCCATAAAACATAAATTGTCAAGGGAAATATAAAAATCGTCAATCTGATCTTTGGTCAGCAATCTATTATCACTGGTTTGCAGATATTTACGAAAAAATTTACTCATTCCAAGACAGTAAATAAAAAAAAGTTGTCTAAATGGTCAATCGATAAGAGTGCAGCTTTAAAACACTTGCCACATGTGAATACATTATGATGCGTGTACAGTATGTGTGCACTAACTTTCTAATCAATGATCTGGTGAATACATTATGACATGTATGTACTTTAACTACTTGTGCATGTACTTCCATATCAGTGATCTGGTGATAGAGAAGAGGATATACCCTACATTTGCTGTGAGATCAAAGATGTTCCTAGATGACACAGAAGAAGACATTGCAGAAACAGTACCCGCAGGGACGCCAATATGGTGGACCATAGAAACTATACGTATGCATATCCTAATTTTGTGGATTTGAACAGATCAACATTTGAAATTCAGTCATGTTATTCTTTAAAAATCAGAACATATTTGTCACGGAAGTACACTTTCCTTCAATAAAGGACTGAAACCATACTTTTAGCTACAGTTGAACACCGTTAATCCGAAATCGTGTGGACCGAACAAATTACTTCGGAATAGCGATGTTTTGGATTAACAATTTCAGCAAATGACAGTGTTCGCGAATTACGTGAAATACTAAGTCGTGAAGATTGCAATGTCGGTTACACATTACCAATACGATACACACAGTTTAGTCATTTTTCGTAATATTTACTTCAGAATAGCGATTATTTCGGAATAGCGATTTTGGAATAAAGACCAAAAGTTAAGTTAAAGGAGTAAAATCGGGACCAAAACATAATTTCGAAATAACGATAACAGCGGTGTTAAACTGTATTTGAAAATAGTATTGAATAACATATTTGGCCACCCTTTTTACCTCACCTGAGCATGAGTACTCGGCGTGAGCTATTGTGATACAGTGATTGTCCGTCGTCTGCTTGTCCCTCATCAACATTTTCTTCCAAACAACTCCTCCTAAACCACTGGCACAATTTCAATCAAACTTCACTGGAATGTTCCTAGGGTGGTCCTCTTTCAGATTTCTTCAACAAATGTGGTTCCATATAGAACTTTGGCAAATAAAAGGAAACGCTTTGAAAATGTTTATATATCAAATTTCTTCACCCTATTGTGATTAATTAGCTAACTTGGCTGCCAAGGGTGCAGCTAGTTTTCACTTTGTCTTGTTACTCTTCTCTTCAGAAAACACAGGCCCAACTTCAAAATATTTTCACAGAATTCTTCTTTCCTCGAAATTATGTTTATTTATCATTTTATAATTAGTGCTTTTTTTTATGCCCCCGAAGGTGGGCATATTAAAATCACACCGTCCGTCCGTCCATCCGGCTCTGTAACTTTCCCTTGTATGGACTGATTTTAAAATAACTTGCCACATGTGTTCCACATACCAAGACGACGTGTGGCGTGCAAGACTCGTGTCCCTACCTCAAAGGTCAAGGTCACACTTAGTGTTTATCCACAATGGAGTGCTGCATTTAAAGGACATAGAGTATAGGTTGTCGTGTCCGGGCTGTAACTTTCTCTTGTAAGGAGAGATTTTAAAATAACCTGCCACATGTGTACCACATACCAAGACGACGTGTCGCGTGCAAGACCCGTGTCCCTACCTCAAAGGTCAAGGTCACACTTAGTGTTTATTCACAATGGAGTGCTGCATATAAGGACATAGAGTATAGGTTGTTGTGTCCATGCTGTAACTTTCCCTTGTATGGACAGATTTTAAAATAACTTGCCACATGTGTTTCACATACCAAGACGACGTGTCGCGTGCAAGACCCGTGTCCCTACCTCAAAGGTCAAGGTCACACTTAGTGTTTATTCACAATGAAGTGCTGCATATAAGTACATAGAGTATATAGGTTGTCGTGTCCGGACTGTAACTTTCTATTGTATGGACAGATTTTAAAATAACTTGCCACATGTGTTTCACATACCAAGACGACGTGTCGCCTGCAAGATCCATGTCCCTACCTCAAAGGTCAAGGTCACACTAAGTATTTATTTACAATGGAGTGCTGCATATAAGGACATAGAGTATAGGTTGTCCTGTCCGGACTGTAACTTTCCCTTGTATGGACAGATTTTAAAATAAATTGCCACATGTGTTCCACGTACCAAGACGACGTGTCGGATGCAAGACCTGTGTCCCTACCTCAAAGGTCAAGGTCACACTTGGTGTTTATTCACAATGGAGTGCTGCATATAAGAACCAAGAGTATAGGTTGTCGTGTCAGGGCTGTAACTTTCTCTTGTATGGACAGATTTTAAAATAACTTGCCACATGTGTTCGACATACCAATACGACGTGTCGCGTGCAAGACCCATGTCCCTACCTCAAAGGTCAAGGTCACACTTAGTGTTTATTTACAATGGAGTGCTGCATATAAGGACATAGAGTATAGGTTGTCATGTCCGGGCTGTAACTTTCCCTTGTATGGACAGATTTTAAAATAACTTGCCACATGTGTTCCACATACCAAGACGACGTGTCGCCTGCAAGACCCATGTCCCTACCTCAAAGGTCAAGGTCACAGTTAGTGTTTATTCACAATGGAGTGCTGCATATAAGGACATAGAGTATAGGTTGTCATGTCCGGGCTGCAACTTTCTCTTGTATGGACAGATTTTAAAATTACTTGCCACATGTGTTCCACATACCAAGACGACGTGTCGCGTGCAAGACCCTGGTCCCTGCCTCAAAGGTCAAGGTCACACTTAGTGTTTATTCACAATGGAGTGCTGCATATAAGGACATAGAGTATAGGTTGTGGTGTCAGGGCTGTTACTTTCCCTTGTATGGACAGATTTTAAAATCACTTGTTATAATTATTTTTTTGTTCTACTATCATTTAAATATCAGCTTCAAACTTCATAAACTTATTCACAGTAACAATGTGCTTTTTTGTGAAAAGTTATATACCTCCAACTTAAATAATGTAAGAGTATTGGCCCTTTGTAAATTTTTAAACAAATACATATTTTTTGTGTTTTTATATGCCTGTAAAAAAAGGGATTTATAATAGTTTATCCTGCGTTATACGGTGTCGAATATGATGTCTGATCAATAACTTTTGAACCCTTTGTCTAATCATGACCAAAATTGGTCAGAATGTGTATGAGCAAAATATCTTGGACAAGAGAATAACCAGCCATATTGCTCTAGTCACTCAAGAGGTATTGCCTTCCCACATGGGACCCACATGGGTTTTGGAACAGGGCTCGATTTAGGACCCATATGGACCCCACATGGGTTTTTGAACAGGGATTTAAATGGGACCCATATGGGTCCCACATGGTGTATGTGGGCTGTATATGGGCCATACCTAAGCATTATTACATGTTATTATATATTGATTCCAATTACCTAAAATATTTGATCTCGAGTGTTCACCTATTGCATAACTATCCTTTCATTTGTTATCTAGACTGACAGCTATGTTGTGAAGTACAAATGACATAATGTCAACATAATATTTCATTACACAACAAAAATAGCAATCATCTTATTAAGTTTATTAACATGAAAACATCAGAAATGTAAAACAAGATGTACAAACTAAATTAAGTCAACAAAAATTAAATACTGACAGGATTTTGCGTAATACTGGCAATATAAAAGTGGCACACAAGAAAAAATGTGACTGAAATTTTGACACATTTTTTTCAGTTTGGTTTGACAACACCAAGCTAAAAAGATCTAGTACATCTATATGGGAATTTGATGAATGACTTAATAATAAGTCTAAACTTCGTTTTATTGATTGTATCTGTCACTTAAAGGTGTCAAACTGAAAAAGCCTGTCAGAAATTACATGTAATAGAACACACATTTTAAAGGCTTTAACGACATTCGGAGGTCCTCGACTATTTTTATCGAAAACAACTTCGGATGTATTAGGACGGTTTACATACTCAAAAAGCGGTATGTTTAAGTCTGCTTCAAGTAGATCGCGTAGTAATTTTATTTAGCACGTCAACTTCAAGACTTAACTCAAGGGAATCTTAATTATCTTTGCAATAATACACTTCACTGGCAATCAATTTAAACTTAGAGCAATAAATACAACTCTAAAATCCTACATTCTGTAATGATAAAATTCAAAAATTTACACACTATTTCAACTGATGTACCAGCATACATCCAAGGTTGTTTGGCGGAGTGCTTTAACAAATGTGTTTAAAAAAATACACACATCGAAAGACACACAATTCTAATAAACAGAACATGTAGAGAATCTACACATTCAAGTATAACAATATTGCTTAGACATAAAGCAGCATTTCAATCCAGAAATGAACTAACAGTTTCAAGTTAATTGTCACATTGGGTTCAATCACAAAAATCATGCATGTAAAATAAAGAAGAATTTAAAGGAGAAAAACTAAACACAAACAAGAACTATTGACTAACACAATTAATGCACCTTGAAAAAATGACTACTGAACTGACATCACTGAATGTTAAAACATATATATCCTTATTTCCTCCATGTATGAAGAGTTACATAAGTTACATAACAAAATACATATGAAACAAAAGTAGAGCAACAGCATAGAACAAATATTTACATAATAACTTAAGATTACATCATTAAGACCCATTTCATTGTTGTCTATCAAGAAGGATTAATTAATATATACACACTTACTCCATAGGTTAAAAAAAATGTATCTACCATGTACAAATCAGGGATCACTGTTATGGCCAGGAAAATAAATGGTGTTGAAATAATTACAGTCATCTGGCCCCAATTTCTTAAAAGTTCTAAAGCGTAACACCCTTAAGTAACTGCCATTTAATTCAGCCAAATTCCTTACTTCATCTTGATATTTTACTACACCCTGGATAAGAAAATATTATAGTAAAATTAAAACCGACATCATTCTGAGATATAATGATAATTAGTCAATGCCAACAGGTTTCGCTTTCATCAGGGAAACAATAATCTAAGTAAAATATGACAATATTGACACCGTCACTTGGGAATTCACATATGTACACGTGTTGGTAAATGAAATCTGACATCGTCACGTTTTGTTTAGAATTGGATCAAAATTGTTAATAAAATATATTTATTAAGAGTCTTCTTTTGAATAATCATCCAAATGTGAACTAAACATATTTGTCTTGTTGATGGGTCTCTTATTTGTCATGGACAGTTTGTCTTATGTTTATACAAAAATGTAAAAGCAACATGGATTTGCATATAAACATAGATAAGAAATGCTCTTGCAACTCTTAATGATATGAAAATTTATGGCAAAAGTTGAAAATATCTCATTATTACATTATTGTGTATTTTGCATACGAACTACATAACATGTAGTTCGACGTTGATGTCTATATGATAAAACAATCGATGCATACAAATTGTATATAATCAATTTGAAAAGCGGTGATAAATATTCTGCAATTTTTTAGTCATAAATCCGATTTTTTGTTGGTAAGTAAATAAGTCAACATTCTAGGTGCACTTGTCAGAATCCATTCAAGAGAAAACAATATGTTAAAGTCTCTTTGGAGGTCTATATGTAAATAGGTTCCCCAGAGCTGCATGAACAAAGAATGTGTCGTTGTTTAGTTTTGCCATCTGCCATCCTGAATGCCTTTATAGTTTATATCGATATGATCGCGAAATTATATGACAAATCGTAGCACAAACAATACTTCTATATGAAAGTCATCAGTAATTAACTTGTTTGGAATCGATCAAAATACTATACATATAAATAAAATTTGCTTTTAAAGTAAAATAAGAACCTTTACCTTTTCTTTTATGATGCCTACCCTTGTTTTTTCACTCAGTCGCGTTCATCATTCGCACGTCAATGAAATATCACGTGACATATTTTCCACATATTTTTTTTTATTGTGACTAAATTGCTACTAAAAACACAATTGCAAAAGTTTTATATTTAAGAAGTTATAAAAAAATGAAATTACTGAAAAATATCTGTTCCTTGGTGTATTTATGTATCATCACCACAACATCGTGCCTTACCATCTAACACTGCCCTACTATGATGATAATGCCGAGTTAATGGGACCTATCTGGGACATATCATGGCAAAAGAAATGAAGCCGATGCATGAAATAATGAACATTTTTCACTTTGTATCGATGTTTACTATTTTTCATAAAATTATAACAATGATCTTCGTTTTCCTTTGTGTATCCAATTACAGATGAGCATATATACATATATATGGGTCCCATCTGGGCATTTTTAACCATATGGGTCCTATATGGGCCCCATTTAAAGGTCAGAGTACACATACTCTTGTCCGCACTATAACTTACTTATGCATTGATGGATTACCATATTACTTGGTATAAATAATGTCTTTATTGAGACTATGTGTAGTGACCTTGACCCGGGTCCATACCTCAAAGGTCAAGGTCACGAGGCATTTAAAGGTCAGAGTACACATACTCGTGTCCGCGCTATAACTTACTTATGCATTGATGGATTACCATATTACTTGGTACAAATAATGTCTTCATTGAGACGATGTGCAGTGACCTTGACCCGGGTCCATACCTCAAAGGTCAAGGTCACGAGACATTTAAAGGTCGGAGTACACATGCTCGTGTCCGCGCTATAACTTACATATGCATTGATGGATTACCGTATTACTTTATTGAAAATATTTAAGGCTTGCTATTTCATCGATGTTATAAATCAAGGACTCATTTTCCTTCTTTTTTTAGCTAAAATAACCTTGACATTGAACTTAATTACACTACACACAATATGAATAAGTTTAACAAATATCCTTTTATAATATGCTCATATATCCAAGAATATTAAGGTTACCGATCAAACAACTTGTATTTTCTATATTCCCACTCTTGACCAGTGGTTGTGTACAATTTTGGTCAGATTCAATGTAACAGTCAGGTTGCGAGAAAAACAAAATATACTAAAAAACAACGGGGGGGATATAGCCATCCTTTGGACTGCCTTGTTTAATTTTTGTTTGGCTGATTTTGGCCGAAAGAATGTTTGAGTGAGCAGGCGAAACAAAAAAAATATTTAGTTAAAAAATAGTAGTCAGAAAATGAAAGCATTATTATCTATAGAGGTAATATATGGATGGAATTTCTGAACAGTTTTAATTCAATTATACCTTCTAAGTGTAATTTAAGCTCATGTATTTAATTGTTGCAATGTTTCTGATATTATCAGAGACATACATGGATGATAACATGTTTTGCCTTGTTTGATGCAACATTTTTAATCAAGAAAGTGAATAAGTAAGAGGAATCAATGTTTAAACATCTTAAGATAACATTTCAAGTCTGTTTAATGGGAGAATTGGTTTCAAAATAGTATAAGTGAAAATATACAAACTTTATGCCTAATTGAACAAAGTCAAAATAACTAAAAACATGTGTCCTTTCTTAGTTTAGGTTTAGATCTGGACTTTAAGGCCAGGGTGAGAGGTGAACACTTTAATTATTAAATTTGACCACTTCACAATTTTCATTTCAGCGACTTTTGTGATGAAGCCAGAACACTGCTGGGCATATGGAGGTCAAGAAGTGCTCGATGATGTGCCCAAAGTCCAGTTGATACAGAACGGGTATGTCACACCGTCTGTTTAAATAATATCAGTGGCATTGTCTCATTGTTTATTCATAATAAGCTCATCTGTTTTTGGAAGATGTGAAGTCCTCGGTGTTGAAGTCAGATGTGATGGCCGTGGTGTTGTAGTCAGATGTGATGGCATTGGTGTTGTATTCAGATGTGATTGTCTTGGTGTTGTAGTCAGATGTGATGGCCTTGGTGTTGTAGTCAGATGTGATGGCATTGGTGTTGTAGTCAGATGTGATGGCCTTGGTGTTGTAGTCAGATGTGATTGCCTTGGTGTTGTAGTTAGATGTGATGGCCGTGGTGTTGTAGTCAGATGTGATGGCCTTGGTGCTGTTGTCAGATGTGATGGCCTTGGTGTTGTAGTCAGATGTGATGGCCGTGGTGTTGTAGATAGATGTGATTGCCTTGGTGTTGTAGTCAGATGTGATGGCCATGGTGTTGTAGTCAGATGTGATTGTCTTGGTGCTGTTGTCAGATGTGATGGCCGTGGTGTTGTAGATAGATGTGATTGCCTTGGTGTTGTAGTCAGATGTGATGGCCATGGTGTTGTAGTCAGATGTGATTGCCTTGGTGCTGTTGTCAGATGTGATGGCCTTGGTGTTGTAGTCAGATGTGATGGCCATGGTGTTGTAGACAGATGTGATTGCCTTGGTGTTGTAGTCAGATGTGATTGCCTTGGTGTTGTAGTCAGATGTGATTGCCTTGGTGTTGTAGTCAGATGTGATGGCCGTGGTGTTGTAGTCAGATGTGATGGCCGTGGTGTTGTAGTCAGATGGAATGGCCTGGGTGTTGTAGTCAGATGGAATGGCCTTGGTGTTGTAATCAGATGTGATGGCCGTGGTGTTGTAGTGAGATGTGATTGCCGTGGTGTTGTAGTCAGATGTGATGGCATTGGTGTTGTAGTCAGATGTGAAGGCCTAGGTGTTGTAGTCAGATGTGATGGCCGTGGTGTTGAAGTCAGATGTGATGGCCTAGGTGTTGAAATGCAGACTTTGGCAATAGCATGAAGAAAGTTTATGATATTTAAATGAGTCTATAAAGTTGTCCAATCTTTAAAAGAAACAATGGCCTTGTGTTTGGCATGGTTCCATGGTGCTTTAGTAGTTTTGATCATTTGGTGAAGGCATGGCTCAGCGGGTCCATTGCCCCACTCATGATCTTGCTGCACAATGATAATTGATTGATCATAATGAGAAGATTGAGATTTTGATAATTAACAAATGTAATAAACTTACTTCTCAAAAGATAAGCTTATATCAATGTTAAGCTCAAAGTGTATATAGATAAAGCTTATTTAAGAGTTCAATGCATTTATGATTTACAAATGTTCAAGTTCAGAATTTATCTTGATATCAGATGAATGACAGTCTCAATGGGGTCTCAGCCCCTTTACCTTGCTCTGGGCATGAATCCTTCATACTCAAACAGACCCTGGGCAGATTTTCAGAATAGACTATCAGCTGTTAGAAGCCCTGATTTCACTTCATCATTAACTATCACAGGCTCTAAATCCAAAAAGTTAGCATATGAAATGCTCTAGAATAACCATAATGATGTGCCTATAGATAATTGCTGTTGCTTGGTGATGTGTGAATATGAGCATGCAATACAGACATATCCTCGCTTCTTTACTAGGTGCACAATAGACTCGAGCTTGTGTTCAAACTTCATGTGGAACACTGCAAACAATGGGTCCAAGATCAATGCTGCCCTGATCGGCTTCCGGTTTTATGGATCAGACTACATCACCCTCCAGTGCTCCATGCGCATGTGTCCGTCCGATACATCAAACTTCTGTGATTGGGTAAAGAAGACTTTCAAAATTGTTAAGAAATTGTATATATTATGAAAGGTCATGTATAGACAAATATCCGGAGTTGGAATTTGATTGACTTAATTAAATAGTTGATAATGTTTATTCACGGTTTCCTGTAACACCATGATACAAGTGATGTTACTGTTGCTATAATGGTATTATAATTACAAGTATTTGCTACCAACTTTAGGTCAAATTGCAAAATCAGGATTAAATTTGGGAATGAATGAACCCTCTTTGTATTTCAACAAAACAGACTCCGTGTAAAGTCATGTGTATGACGATGACATTTTCTTTTTACCAGAATTGTTCTTCAACAAAACGGAAGAGATCTTACCTATCGGAAAGTGATGGCAGTGAGACCAAGTCAGAAACAAGAAGCGTTCTCTACAGCCTCAGGATAACAGACAATGATTTAATTTTTTCTTCTGAGGCAACACATCTAGGTATGTTTTAATGGGTCTGTTTAACTCTGGTATGACATATGTAAAGCCATTAAGAAATCAACAAGTATGTTGCAAACTACATAGATACTTGTATCATTTTGTCATTCGGAATGAATCAGACATATGCAATGATGGATGTCAAGGGTAGCCTGAAACAGCGCGAAAAATAAATCAATGCTGAGTCCTGAGTTTCAGCCTTTCAGTATCTGAGAGTTGAACGATGTTAAGCTCGTGTCAACAGCATCTTTTAAGGCTCTTCTATCTATTAAGTCTTACTTTTCAATATTGAATACAGCTCCATTATTCATGTCGGAGTCTTAATTAGTCGGCGCCCAGAAGGGCGCCGACTATATTTGATATTACTTTAGAAATATTCCAACTTAGGGACTAGTTCATAAATTGCAGAACAATGCTTTCAATAGTTTCCACGCTGCATGATAAAATATGAAATTTAGTTTGTTTTATAAAACTTTGCACTTTAATTGATAATGAAACCTTAAATTATAATAGCCCTGCTTATCATTATGAAAATTTTGATTTTAAATACCAACTCAATCATAACAACTCGGCCATCTCCGAGATAGATACAGACCGAGGTGTTCTGATTGATATCAAATAGATGATGGTTACACGGTACTATTAAAATATCCTTTGTTTGTAAACCTCCTACGCAGTAATCTCCCTTGGTGACAGCAAAAATGCCGAGTTTTGAATAATTAACCTTGAGCTTAATTGTTTTGAAAATGACATTCGAAAGAATGAACTCCAGATAATTCCCCTTTGATGTATAGTATTTTTATCCCCGTTCTATATACTCATATGAGTGAAATGTGTTACAAAAACTTATAAAATATATAAAGCAAGGAATTCACATAACATGCTGGTACAAATAAAAGGTGAATTTCATGCTATTGAAATCTATGTATTAGACCATTGACTCTATTTCATCCGAAGAAACCAATGTATATTTTTGTTATAATTTCTATAATTCCCGGCTTAAACTATTGTAACAATATTATTAACCATAATGTCCTTCGAGCACAACATGAAACAAAATATTATCATTAAAATAATAACCATTTTTGGTTATCTGCATGCACTTTTTCTTCTAATTTCATTGTGCCGACTTGATGCTATGCATCAACTTTTTTCTTGTCCTCCCTGATATTAAAAAGTATACACAGGGCTGCCAGTAGGTATCCCTTACGACATGGGCCTCAGCCACGGGAGAGCTTTACTACCATGCCACGTTAAACGGGACAGCTTTACTACCATGCCACGTTAAACGGGACAGCTTTACTACCATGGCACTTGAAAGATTTAGCTCTGTTGTCGGTGTTGTAATTATTAAATTGGTTTTCAGAGACAGAGTGTGTGTGGCTCTTCCTGGTTTGGCTGTGTACCCGTTTCCTGTGACCCTTGTGCCTAAGTCTGATGTTACTTCCTGATACATGATGTCACCTTTACAACACATGCTTTGGGCCTGCATGTCAAGGACCTATATTATATGAGAATTATTGAAATACCCTTGGTTAAAGTAAATAAAAGAAAGAAAAAAATGCAATATAACGTTGCTTTATTTAATAAGTTAGGAGTACATTGCCATGAATAAATTATAGATATAAATATATACACTTTTAGCAGGTCAAAGTTGCTACGTTTTTTGTACAATACACTTTTCATAAAAATGAGCAATAAATGACAACTTCAAATTTAACATTTGAAAATATTTTTAAGCATTTCTTTATATTCTGTATGATAAGATTTACAAAACATGTCTTTATGAAAAATACTAATTGGCTCAGTTTTAGAGAATGCATCATTTAGATAAAGAATTGTTTTTAGTGAAGATATAAAACATGGGACAATGGGGTACACCGCATTTAAGCTGCATTTTCATTTTATGATGTTTTTTTTCATTTTGATTTGTGGTTCTTGGGCAGTAATTAAAATTTGCTCTTTACTACCGTTTATTCTTAAGGTTTGAGTAGAGCTAGATAAAAATCTGTCATGATTCAAATAATCTGACAAACAGACATTATGTCTGTTTTTTACTGTTTATGGGATAGCAAGTGAAATTAGTTGTTTACAAGTTTTATGAAAATTTTATTAAACAGGTTGAATTTATGACAGGGGATTTGACATGTAGTGACCTATTTTTGACCCGAGGTAACCTTTGTTTAGAACTGCTCAAGACAAGTATTCTGACCAAGTTTCATAACAATTAGATAAAAACTATTGAATTTATGACATATATTTTCTTTTAAGATTTGACCTAGTGACCTGGTTGTTTTACCTGAGGTGACCCATATTAATGTTTTGTCAAGACAACTTGCAGACAAGTATTCTGACCAAGTTTCATAACAATTTGATGAAAACGATTGAATTCATGACCTGGAAAGAAACTTAACCAAAAATTGTGACCATCACCCGATTTTACACCATTCCAAATATCTTAATTTTTCATTAAAAAATATGACTAAAAACTGGGTTTTTTTATGTCATTTTGGGAACAAACACAACACTTTAAAACCTGAAAATGCAATTACAGGATAACAATATACAACATTTGATTATAGCACACAAAGATAATTATAACACTGAGCAAACTATTGTACGAAATTGAGTGGATCAGATCCAGGGACCTGAATAAATGAAGGAATGGGCTGCACACATTCACAACATCACAGTGATAATCTGCATCTACCTGTCATGAAGGAATGGGCTGCACACATTCACAACATCACAGTGATAATCTACATCTACCTGTCATGAAGGAATGGGCTGCACACATTCACAACATCACAGTGATAATCTACATCTACCTGTCATGAAGGAATGGGCTGCACACATTCACAACATCACAGTGATAATCTACCTGTCTACCTGATTTTATACATCATATGTTTTAAAAATGCCTATATGTACAATGTTCTTGCTGGCATAAAACAGTGTCCTTGTGACCTAGACAAACACACAAGTTCAGCATGCGCTGGCTTCACTTTTCGGATAAGCAGCACTACACAACTGAGCTAACAAGTAACACTGTACAACCTCAATAAGGTCAATGTTTATTGTACATGGAGTAATACATGGGTAATACAGGAGTTAAACAATTCAAAAATCACTGAGCTATACTTATAATGGATGTCTTCCCTGATATAAAGTCCTGCTATAAGCTGTTAAGAATTACTAAGAGCTACTCAGAACTTATATTAGTACCGGTATTTTTAATGCATATATAGCTTATAGATAAATATGAAGAAGTTTAAAAAGATTTAGTTTTAGGACTATTAATTATTTTTTTTACTTTAATCTAGATTTTTCACTGTGTTGTGTTTAATTAAAATTTAAACACATGAAGCATTTTTGTAAGGAGTTTTCTGAGGCAGCATGTTTAAAATGCAATATCGATATCAATTCATTTAGCTATGAATATATATATTAATAAATCTATAAATAAAAACTGGTATTAATCAACAGTGTTGCATTGAAAGAAATTTTGAGATGTCCATAAAACTTAAATTGCTACTAAGAAAAATAGAGAGCTGCTTAAAGCACTAATAGATTTAACATCTATATAATCAAGTTTAAAATCCGGTAAAAAGTGGACAGATTAAAATGAATTTTGAATTTAATCTAGATGTCTAGTGTTTGATTAGAATTGAAATAAGTCTTTTTATTGAAAAAGAAGATTCTCTTGAGCATTCTATGGATATGCGTATACATGCAGCAACTTGAAAAAGAGCTTCTGTAGGACTTTTGGATATATTTTATTTCATTACTTCTCTTTATAACATTACATAGTGCTTTTAAGTGTCTTGTAGTAGCTCTCAGTAGTTCTAAGTGGCTATTTGGGGAGTACCGCCTGATTCAACGCTATGAAAAGAAAAATGTGTGTAAATTTCCATGTTCTTCTTAAAGAGTAGACAAAGTCTCTTCGTAAATGCCCTGACAAATGGGACAACCAATGAAATTAGTAATTATAATGCCATTTGTAAGTCTAAGCTTCATCCCTATTTATTACTTAAGTTGATTTACTGCTAATTAGCACGGTACATACAAGTTATTTTGACAGTAAATAGTACATAAACTGGTTTTAAAATTAACAGAATTCAACCAATCAGTGTAATATTTACATGATATCACAATGAACACCTTCAGAAATTAAAGATTAAACACTGCACCAAAGACAAAGTTGAGCTAAAGGTCTTTGATGGTGAATGTCTGTAGAGTGCACTTTTTGTCAATGGTTGAGTAGTACGGCTCTGCTTGTTCACCCATAACATCCTTTGAGATGCCCTGTACGTCATACACCTTGCCCCTCCCACCGAACATGTGCTCAATGCTGGCCTGTGATGTTACTGAAGGGTTGTAGCGCAACGATGAGTGGATGGAGGCAGCAGAGAGCTCTGACTGGCGCTTCTGGTGTTGTTCCCGCTGTTTACGATGAGCGGCCTGCAGGCGCTCCTGCTGCTTGGCGTCCTTCATTGCACGACAGAAGCTTGTGACATAGGCGTAGAGCACAAGGGATGCAGAACCGCCAAGGAAGAAGGCAAGGGCCCCAACGAGGAACATCTGCCCGAGGCTGAACCGCGGCCGTGATAGGTACCCGTCCTCAGACAGCGAGCTTGCAATTGCTACCACTGTAAAAGTGATTTGGTTTGATTGAAAAGCAAAATACATGTATTTCAAAGTTTTCAAGTTATAAATATCTTTCATGTGATTGAATGAAATATGTACTGCCAGATTTCCCTTCATTGGCAAAACAAGTTCTGAAAAACACCAGTGACAACCTGAAGAAATTAAACCTTTTAAAATCTACATGTACGTGTTCAGAATGCATAATACCATGATATTACAGACACATTAATAAGAATCTTCTATTAGAACCATAAGGACACCAAGATATTTAGAATACAGTCTTACCCCTGCATGGTCCCATATCACAGTTGGAGAAGTCCTCGCTGCTGCCATCACAAGTAATGGTGAACTTCCGTCCAGGTGGATGAGAGCTGCACATTCTTGTGCGTGACGTCACACCCTGTCCGCATGTGACAGAACATAGGGACAATGTGGACCAGCAGCCCCATTGACCTAGGATTGAAGAAAATTAGAGCTTTAATTTTCTGTTTAAATATACATGTAAAAAGCAACTGAACATAAAGTGACAAAATGCCAGTGTGAAGGAAAGGAATACAACACCTCACTTGCCACTCATTAAATGTCCTAAAAATAAAGCCTTGTGTGTAAAGGGGAGGAATTTATGGTTCTCTTTATCGAGTTTTATTGAATAAGAAAGAGCACATACCTTTACATGGGTGGTCATTGCACAGCTGACCCTCAAGCGTGTGACCAGGGCAGTCCTGACCGTGTCCTAGGGGTAATGGGTCACTGCATTCCCGCCGCCTCCACCGCTGTCCACCCCCACAGTCACGTGAACACAAAGTCCAGTCTGTCCATTGCCCCCAACCACCGTCTACATCATCAACTAACGACACCTCTGAAACCCACAGATTTTTTACCATCCAGAAAGGAGAGGATGAGATGGTATTGTATAAGTGAATGTGTGGCATGTCTTTTATACAAGAACAGGGAACTTTTACACAATCACTGCCATATATTACTTTACAAATCGGTGGAAGGCATGAACTCCATTATACTAATGTAATTAGATAAGCGCACTGACATCACTATAATGCAATGAATGCTATGGACTGTTATGACCAGATTTAAGTATTACAACTCGATGAGTCATATGCACTATATTATATCGGAATACACAAGATGTATGCAATTGAAACAACTAGATGGATACACTACATACCACATAGTGCAAGAAGCACCACAAACTGAATCTAATGTTGAGATGTATTGAATTATTACACAATGAGCAGGGTTTACTGCATAACAAGACTGGGAGCTGTATGAAGTCCATTACAAGACAGGAAGCTGGATAAAGTCCATTACAAGACAGGGAGCTGGATGAAGTCCATTACAAGACGGGGAGCTGAATGAAGTCAATTACAAGACGGGGAGCTGTATGAAGTCCATTACAAGACAGGGAGCTGTATGAAGTCCATTACAAGACAGGGAGCTGTATGAAGTCCATTACAAGACAGGGAGCTGTATGAAGTCCATTACAAGACGGGGAGCTGAATGAAGTCCATTACAAGACAGGGAGCTGTATGAAGTCCATTACAAGACTGGGAGCTGTATGAAGTCCATTACAAGACAGGGAGCTGTATGAAGTCCATTACAAGACAGGGAGCTGGATAAAGTCCATTACAAGACAGGGAGCTGTATGAAGTCCATTACAAGACAGGGAGCTGTATGAAGTCCATTACAAGACGGGGAGCTGAATATAGTCAATTACAAGACAGGGAGCTGTATGAAGTCCATTACAAGACTGGGAGCTGTATGAAGTCCATTACAAGACAGGGAGCTGTATGAAGTCCATTACAAGACAGGGAGCTGGATAAAGTCCATTACAAGACAGGGAGCTGTATGAAGTCCATTACAAGACAGGGAGCTGTATGAAGTCCATTACAAGACAGGGAGCTGTATGAAGTCCATTACAAGACAGGAAGCTGGATAAAGTCCATTACAAGACAGGGAGCTGGATGAAGTCCATTACAAGACGGGGAGCTGAATGAAGTCAATTACAAGACAGGGAGCTGGATGAAGTCCATTACAAGACAGGGAGCTGGATGAAGTCCATTACAAGACAGGGAGCTGGATTAAGTCCATTACAAGACAGGGAGCTGAATGAAGTCCATTACAAGACAGGGAGCTGAATGAAGTCCATTACAACACAATGAGCTGAATGAAGTCCATTACAAGACGGGGAGCTGGATAGAGTCCATTACAAGACGGGGAGCTGGATGAAGTCCATTACAAGACAGGGAGCTGAATGAAGTCCATTACAACACAATGAGCTGAATGAAGTCCATTACAAGACAGGGAGCTGAATGAAGTCCATTACAAGACAGGGAGCTGGATGAAGTCCATTACAAGACAGGGAGCTGAATGAAGTCCATTACAAGACAGGGAGCTGAATGAAGTCCATTACAAGACAAGGAGCTGGATGAAGTCCATTACAAGACAGGGAGCTGGATGAAGTCCATTACAAGACAGGGAGCTGAATGAAGTCCATTACAACACAATGAGCTGAATGAAGTCCATTACAAGACAGGGAGCTGAATGAAGTCCATTACAAGACAGGGAGCTGGATGAAGTCCATTACAAGACGGGGAGCTGGATGAAGTCCATTACAAGACGGGGAGCTGGATGAAGTCCATTACAAGATGGGGACCTGAATGAAGTCCATTACAAGACAGGGAGCTGAATAAAGTCCATTACAACACAATGAGCTGAATGAAGTCCATTACAAGACAGGGAGCTGAATGAAGTCCATTACAAGACAGGGAGCTGGATGAAGTCCATTACAAGACGGGGAGCTGGATGAAGTACATTACAAGACGGGGAGCTGAATGAAGTCCATTACAAGACAGGGAGCTGAATGAAGTCCATTACAAGACAGGGAGCTGAATGAAGTCCATTACAAGACAGGGAGCTGGATAAAGTCCATTACAAGACGGGGAGCTGAATGAAGTCCATTACAAGACAGGGAGCTGAATGAAGTCCATTACAAGACAGGGAGCTGAATGAAGTCCATTACAAGACAGGGAGCTGGATAAAGTCCATTACAAGACAGGGAGCTGAATGAAGTCCATTACAAGACAGGGAGCTGAATGAAGTCCATTACAAGACAGGGAGCTGAATGAAGTCCATTACAAGACAGGGAACTGAATGAAGTCCATTACAAGACAGGGAGTTGAATGAAGTCCATTACAAGACAAGGAGCTGGATGAAGTCCATTACAAGACAGGGAGCTGAATGAAGTCCATTACAAGACAAGGAGCTGAATGAAGTCCATTACAAGACAAGGAGCTGAATGAAGTCCATTACAAGACAAGGAGCTGAATGAAGTCCATTACAAGACAAGAAGCTGGATGAAGTTCATTACAACACAATGAGCTGAATAAAGAACATTGCAAGATGGGGAGCTGGATGAGGTCAATTACAAGACAAGGAGCTGGATGAAGTCCATTACAAGACAAGGAGCTGGATGAAGTCCATTACAAGGCAGGATGCTGGATGAAGTCCATTACAAGACAAGGAGCTGGATGAAGTCCATTACAAGACAGGGAGCTGAATGAAGTCCATTACAACACAAGGAGCTGGATGAAGTCCATTACAACACAAGGAGCTGAATGAAGTACATTACAACACAAGGAGCTGGATGAAGTCCATTACAACACAAGGAGCTGGATGAAGTCCATTACAAGACACGGAGCTGGATGAAGTCCATTACAAGACAGGGAGCTGGATGAAGTCCATTACAAGACAGGAAGCTGGATGAAGTACATTACAAGACAAGGAGCTGGATGAAGTACATTACAAGACAAGGAGCTGGATGAAGTACATTACAAGACAGGGAGCTGGATGAAGTCCATTACAACACAAGGAGCTGAATGAAGTACATAACAAAACAAGGAGCTGAATGAAGTCCATTACAAGACAAGGAGCTGGATGAAGTCCATTACAAGACAGGGAGCTGGATGAAGTCCATTACAAGACAGGGAGCTGGATGAAGTCCATTACAAGACAGGGAGCTGGATGAAGTACACTACAACACAAGGAGCTGGATGAAGTCCATTACAAGACAGGGAGCTGATGAAGTACATTACAAAACAAGGAGCTGAATAAAGTACATTACAAGACAGGAAGCTGGATGAAGTCCATTATAACACAAGGAGCTGGATGAAGTCCATTACAAGACAAGGAGCTGGATGAAGTACATTACAACACAATGAGCTGAATGAAGTACATTACAAGACATGGAGCTGGATGAAGTCCATTACAACACAATGAGCTGAATGAAGTACATTACAAGACATGGAGCTGGGTGAAGTCCATTACAAGACAAGGAGCTGGATGAAGTCCTTTACAACACAATGAGCTGAATGAAGTCCATTACAAGACAAGGAGCTGGATGAAGTCCATTACAACACAATGAGCTGGATGAAGTACATTACAAGACATGGAGCTGGATGAAGTCCATTACAAGACAATGAGCTGAATGAAGTCCATTACAACACAATGAGCTGAATGAAGTCCATTACAACACAATGAGCTGAATGAAGTCCATTACAACACAATGAGCTGAATGAAGTCCATTACAACACAATGAGCTGAATGAAGTCCATTACAAGACATGGAGCTGGATGAAGTCCATTACAAGACATGGAGCTGGATGAAGTCCATTACAAGACATGGAGCTGGATGAAGTCCATTACAACACAATGAGCTGAATGAAGTCCATTACAAGACATGGAGCTGGATGAAGTCCATTACAAGACAGGGAGCTGGATGAAGTCCATTACAAGACAGGGAGCTGAATGAAGTCCATTACAACACAATGAGCTGAATGAAGGTCATTACAAGACAGGGAGCTGGATGAAGTCCATTACAAGACAGGGAGTTTGGTGAAGTCCATAACAAAACAATGGACTTCAACGCGAAAATGAGTACATTATGACATAATAGATTAAAATGCATTAATGTCCACCATTAGAATGCATATTTTCCATGTAGTAACCCAGTGATGTACTCAAATGAAATGTGTTCATTGACTCCAATGCAATAATATGTGGAATGACCTGTATTTAATTGCTGAAATGCACTTCATGATATGTCAATATTTATACACACCATTATAACTCAAAATGCCAGGTGTACTGTGTACTCCTTTATAACATAATTGGGAATGAACTCCATTGAAATGGAATACATTATAACATATGTTGGAATGTACTCCATTATAACATAAGTAGGAATGTTCTCATCTAAAACACGGAAATGGAGTACATTGTAACATAAATGAGAATGTACTCATCTGAAACTTAGAAAAGGAGTACATTATAACATGTGGGAATGTACTTCATTATAACATAAGTGGGAATGTACTCATCTGAAACACGGAAATGGAATACATTATAACATATATGTGGGAATGAAATCATCTGAAAAGCGGAAATGGAATACATTATAACATATGTGGGTATGTACTCCATTATAACATAAGTGGAAATGTACTCATCTGAAACGCAGAAATGAGTGGGAATGTACTCATACTGTGATGATGCCTGTCTATTTTTCTTTTGGATTGGTCAATTTTCCTTAGTTATTGCCCTTGATTTTTTAAAAAATCATTGTTTGCAGCCGTTTCTCAGTAAAACCAATGTGCTTATCTTATTCTTTCTGAGATTTTTTTTAACCTTCAAGCACAAACAAGCCATCAAGCACAAACAAGCCATCGTTGGCGGGGGATATCTTTTCACTGAAAATGCTTGTTCATTATTGAGTGCAGTCACGATCATCTAGACGCTCAAATATGATCCTAGTTTCACTTTTCATTTATATTTTAGTACATATGTATGTATAAAATGCAATGAAAAGGCCAAATTAAAAGCATGAAACAACATTTGTTTTCTTTTTATTGATTTTCTATTAAGGTGCATACTGTCAGTTTTATTTAAAGGTGAAAATGACAAATATTACAACCAACGCACAAAGTACATGATGGTACATGTATACACGAACTAGTCTTTCCCGAAAACCATTAAAGTTATCCGAGTAATCGAGTACCCAAGTACTCCATCAGATGATTGTCCGAGTACTCGAGTACCAATTTTAGTACTCGTTGCCATCCCTAATTATAACATGTGCGAATGTACACCATTATAATAAAAGTGGGAATGAAATGCATTTAAATGCGATCAGGGATTTGCTCTTGCTTTAAGCTAGCCTGACAGCTCAATCTAAATGCAAGATGTTAACAAGCTTATAAATATTGTCAGTTGGAATATACCGGGTACTTCATTTGAAATTCCGTAAATTCTAAGAATGCAGGATAATTGTACTCTTTTTTAACGCCAGCTAGTATCACTAGCACAAATGTACTCATTACAAAACATGATGTGACATGAGCCGAATGCCATTTTTTTGGTATTGCAATTAAATTGGATGTTATGTGACACATTGCATATTTATCAAGCCTCAGGCAGAATAAAAACAACTTCCTTCTTGTACTCTGTTTTGAGTTGAATGGATAAAACACTAATCAAGAAGTAAAATTTACTAGTGACACATTGACCAGTTTTGTAGTTTTTCACGATCATTCAAATTTACAGGCCATACCTATATCATTAACAGTAGATTGGCAAAAACATTGCCATTTTCTTTATAAAGATTGTACCATGCCAGCATTATAAAGGATTTAATCATTTACCTTGGAAATTTGATGGAGTAAAGTCTGGGTGACACATGCAAACAGTGGTGTGTTCTGCTACTATTTGGTTAATCAAACAACAACAAAAAAACCTAGCACAATACAGTTTATTATATACATTTTACAAAAAATAGAAATTTAAATAAATACACACATATATACAGAAATAAAATTCTAAAACAACACAGAAATGTAGAAATCTATAACAAAAGAGGTTTAAACAATATAAAATATTTGTAAGCACTCGTAATAAACTGTAAGTAGATTTATTGGTTTAACAGATAATTTGCTTATTTCACAATTCAAAAACAACAGTAAAATGACACTTTCCATATTTCCCCAGCAAGAGCATAACAGTAAGTCAAAAGGCTTGTATCAAAATACACAAGGAATGATCATACATATAGATGGTGATAACAATGTCTGAATGTGATGGAATTCGATCATGCCATTCTGAGAGAGAAAAAAACATGGGCTGCAAGGATATGTAAGCCCAGCCAAAGAAGGCCTATAAATGCGCCAAAACTGGTCACATTTTGCTGCTACCAGAGGTAGAGATGATGTCAACATAAACGTCCTACTCTGGGGTGGCATTATCCAGTACAGCCCATCCATTGAATGCATACACGTAAAAGTGAAATCCATTTAAAAGTCTTAGTTTCTTAATAGGTAAATATCTATCTCAATGTTCTTAAATGCTGCACAAACAATTTGGTTTAAACAGGAAACAGACACAGTAAATATTGCAAACAGCTACATATTGAAAGACCATGCATTGTTTTGCTTAGTTTAACCTTGCAAGTAATTAACACTTTTTTATGATAATTAAAGTACTGTAGAACTAAGGAAAACCTGTCCTCCTAAAAATGTATGGGAAAACACTGCTATCATTCTTGATCCCAAAATATCAAAAAAATGATAAAAAGCGAATTCATTTAATGATACAGGACAAAAACTGTTTGAACAATAAGTTTAAACATACATTAAACCTAGTATGCCAAAACAATTTAGGGAAATGAATGAAAAAAAGTTTATACAAGGGTTAAATGTGGAAACAGCAATTACGATGTATTTTTCATTATGACGAATGCAATGTTGCCGCTGGATGTCAATGAATGTAAAGGAAAAAATCAATGCTGCTTTTCACTACCATTTATTGCATTGTATGGATTAGAGAGCATTATGTAGGTATTGTTATAACTTTGAAATACCTAACCTGAAATTGAGATGCTGAACATTTATAAGGCAATCCACACAGCTTGCTTTATAGTCACTCCAGAAGGTTTTGATGACACCTGTTTTTGAGTTTTTTGAATATTAGATGAGCACAGAGATGACCCAAATTCACAATGGTCTTCAAATATGATGATGACAAATACTCTGACCAAGTTTCATAAAGATTGGATAACACTATTGAATTTATGGCACATTCCTTTTTTTTAATTTGACCTATTCCCTAAAATGACCCATATTCACACTGGTTCTAAATATTATGCTGAGAAATATTCTGACTCAGTACCTTGAAGATGGGATGGACACTGATGAATTTGTAAAATAAGGAATAAAAAACTATAACACAAATTGTTTCGTCTTAAAATATGAATTATTGACCTAGTTGTCAACCAAAGATTACCAATAATCACACTGGTCATATATATCATGTTGAAAAATATTCTGACCAAGTGTCATGAAGATTGGGTTAAAACTGTTGTTTATGACACAGTAAAAATCATGTTTAAAAACTCTGCTTACTGCTCATTTTTTACCAATATATAACCCAGATTTTTACAAGAAAAGTCCAGCAAATGATTCATTTATGGTATAAAATGAATTTCATATGTTCATTTTTCACAGGTTTAGTATCCAAGAATGATGCAAAGAAGTCCATGCTTAATAAGGAATCTCAATGAATAACAGTATCACATGCTTCAGTGTCACAAATATTCAGATATTACCTAAATATCTCATAAATATTATTACTGGTTTTAAAATACTGCATTACTTTGTATGGTGGTTGAGAGATTTTGATTGTGGAGTACTAGAAATATTTGTGACAAAAAGCATGCTCAACCTTACAAAACTGTATAGAAATAAATGTACAAGTATGGTTGAGGGAAAAAGAGCTGGTGTAATAAAATGAGAAAAGTCTGGTGCCTTTAGAACTACATCATTCCAATAAACAAACACAGTAACATGATACCTGGCAAGATTTAGAAACATTTGGGAAATAACTACCCTTTCAATGCCTTCCTTGGTACTATTACCATTTGCTTCATAGAAATACAAAACATGTATCGTAAAAAAAATTTTTTTCCTTTCTAGGAAGTATTGAAATAATAATTACATCTTTGATACAATGCCGTTTTATGTTTGTGACTGTATGGAGATTCATAACCCAAACATCTTGTGAGGTATCATCATGAAATGAAGGTGAAAAAATGAAACATAACATATTCCAGTGGATATGAATGAAAATCATGTGAAACATGTAATGTCTTTGCCACAAAAACAAGACTTTCTACACACAGTTAGTAGTATACATACATGTATAACTTTTAAACTTCAATAAATATTTGGAAAAAAAAATGTTTAATTTGTCTAAAAGGAACATGTAGTTATATAACGTTTAAAAAAGGCTTATTTCTGTGGCAACTACAATATACTGGCGCTTTTGTCAAAACTGACACTTGTAACTACATGTACCATAATTACAAATCATAACCTAATTCACTAAACAATAGTCTTATGTGGCACTCAAGAGAGAGGAATGAACAACAGCCTGACCACAGATGAAGCACTCAATACTTTCTCTTCCTCCTTAAACAGTGAGTGTGTGCATTTGGAAATCAGCTCTGACCAGATTCAAAGCAGCACTATTGAAATGACTGTAATACAAACATTGACACTATGACACTGGACACTAATCACATGTAACTCTTGTGACTCAGTCAGTTGACAATGGACATTTTTTGTTATTTTAAGCACATTTTAGATTTCCCATTTTAATCTCAGTACCTACAACAGTATTCACTATGTTTTGTAACTCTTGACTCCGGAAAGACTAAATTTGTACAAATTCCTAATTTCACATGCCGTTTCTTCATCCATACCCACATTTCTGACAAATTAAAAATATTCCAAGCGTTCTACACTTACAGAAGTGTCTAAACATCCGTTTTCTACGCTTGCAGTAATGTCTAAGAACACGATCTATGGGTGAGTGCGTGTCTATTTCAGCGCTTTTAATCTCACCTGTTTGGTGACAATGTCCGCCATCAATACAAAATCTTGTATCAGGTGTTGATGGCACTGATCTAATCATATTACTGCTTGTCACATTAGCTTTACATGTAAACCGATGTCTCTGTTCAAAATGTCCGCCTCGGGTGCGGTTGGTAATAACCCATGGGGTCCATGAAGTGTGTTTAGTCAGCTCTGAAATCAGAAGAAAAGAATGTCTTTCTACCAACTAAAGGAAATTGTCATGATTTTAAAGCTTAGAGGATAAGTGTAAGATCGTAATACATTTCACTTGTGAGCACCAAAATTTATATTTCACAAGTTGTGTAGTCTATATATAATTGTGAAAACAGTGAAAAGTATATCTTATTTTTCTGATAATTTTCTAAATTGATCACCACTGAGTTTTTTTTTATTTTTATAATAAAGAGGTTTTATTTTTCTTCTGAATATAATTTTTCTTTAGAAAAGGAAACAGAAAATCTTTTTATTTGACATGGTATATGATCTCGCTTTTTGCATAAAATATTCATCCAATATAAAAAACTTATTTTACAGATAGTAATCATAAAAATATCAAATTCAGATATATTTAGTAGATCTGTTTTACTTCAGCAACACATTAACAACAGTAATGGCCAGTGCTACCATCAAAGACAAGGCAAACACTCACTTGATTTTAGGTCACTTTGACATCAAACATTAAACGTCACCACCAAACCTTCACTTTTACAATAAAACATTTCCCCTACCTTCACAGGGTTTAGTATTGCACATTCTGAGTTCCTGGTTATTGCCATTACATGGAATGCTCATGTCTGCCGAGGGCTCCGGCAGAGAGCATGTGCGCCGGCGTGTCATGAATCCCCCGTTACAGTTAGCAGAACACTCGCTCCAGTCTGCCCACATTGTCCACGTTCGCTGCACAGGCGGCACTGGAAAATATGCACTTATTGTTTTATTAATTTCAAACAAGTTCTTTTCAACCACAAATCTATTGTCTTAAAGTAAAAATCTGTTGATTGTATTTGATAGCATCTACAGTTACTGTAAATCTAGAAATAGTGATGTCTAATGTACATTTGCCTGATTAAGAGATGAATGAATACTTGGTAATCAGTACTTCCATGGACAGAGTGGTAATCAGTACTTCCATGGACAGGGTGGTAATCAGTACTTCCATGGACAGGGTGGTAATCATTACTTCCATGGACAGGGTGGTAATCAGTACTTACATGGACAGGATGGTAATCAGTACTTCCATGGACAGGATGGTAATCAGTACTTCCATGGACAGGATGGTAATCAGTACTTCCATGGACAGGATGGTAATCAGTACTTCCATGGACAGGATGGTAATCAGTACTTACATGGACAGGATGGTAATCAGTACTTACATGGACAGGATGGTAATCAGTACTTCCATGGACAGGGTGGTAATCATTACTTCCATGGACAGGGTGGTAATCAGTACTTACATGGACAGGGTGGTAATCAGTACTTCCATGGACAGGATGGTAATCAGTACTTCCATGGACAGGATGGTAATCAGTACTTCAAAGGACAGAATGGTAATCAGTACTTACATGGACAGGATGGTAATCAGTACTTCCATGGACAGGATGGTAATCAGTACTTCAAAGGACAGGATGGTAATCAGTATTTACATGGACAAGATGGTAATCAGTACTTATATGGACTTGATTGTAATAAGTACTTACATGGACAGGATGGTAATCAGTACTTCCATGGACAAGATGGTAATCAGTACTTATATGGACAGGATGGTAATCAGTACTTACATGGACAAGATGGTAATCAGTACTTATATGGACAGGATTGTAATAAGTACTTACATGGACAGGATGGTAATCAGAACTTATATGGACAGGATGGTAATCAGAACTTATATGAACAGGATTGAAATAAGTACCTAAATGGACAGGATGGTAATCAGTACTTCCATGGACAGAGTGGTAATCAGTACTTCCATGGACAGGATGGTAATCAGTACTTCCATTGACAAGATGGTAATCAGTACTTACATGGACAAGATGGTAATCAGTACTTACATGGACAGGATGGTAACCAGTACCTACATGGACAAGATGGTAATCAGTACCTACATGGACAAGATGGTAATCAGTACCTACATGGACAAGATGGTAATCAGTACCTACATGGACAGGATGGTAATCAGAACTTAATGGTTATCAGTACATACATAACCAGGGCAGGTTACCAAGGGCTTACATAGACAGGATGGTTACCAAGAACTTACATGGACAGAGAGGGTGACCAAGAACTTACATGGACAGGGTGGTTTACCAAGGACTTACATGGACAGAGAGGGTTACCAAGGACTTCCATAGACAGGGTGGGCTATCAGGAATAACATGGACAGTAATCAGTACTTACATGGACAGGGAGGGTTACCAGGGCAGTACTCATCCTCGTTGTCATTGCCGACACATGCCCTGCCACCAAATCGTGGTGGGGGGTTGCTGCAGTAGCGGTGACGCCGCCGGATGGCTGTGGAACCGCATGACTGGAAACATGTTGACCACTCAGTCCAGTCCGTCCACTGACCATGGGCTACCAAAAGATAAACACAATAACTTAAGTTGGTAAAAGCCTTAATTTTGTTCTTGAAATAACAAGTTTTAATGTAGCAGATATAGATGGTGTTCAATCATGTTATTACTTGAGAATTGAATCAATAGCCCTGCACTACAGACATCTATTGTGTTAAAATAGTCTGAATAAACGTAGTAATCTCTGTTTACATTTGTTTTAGATAATATACAAAATAACTAAACGTATAAATTGTTAATAAAATTGAACTTCACTTTGAAAGATATTTTAAAATGAGAGCTACAGTGCAAACACAAATGCTTGTCTGCTTGTTCGTTTTCAACTGATCAATGGGTATAAGGCGGGGGAGTAAGTGACCTGGTTATATATGTGCATATTGTCTCTGTTGACATATGTACCAAGTTTTATTTGTTTGTTTTAGTAATGGCCAATGTTAAATAATTTGCACATCAATGCAAAATTACAAACAAATTTTTTTTCTTCTTCAGAAAGAAGAGAATGATGACCTTATAAAGAGACAAAATAATCCATAGACCATGCATACCTGTGCAGTTAGTGACCTCAACACTGGCACCAGGGCAAGACTGACCCCCATAGAAAGGGGCAGGGTTGTCACATGACCTGGAACGACACAGGCAGTCTCCAGATGTGGTGTCTCCCCCTACCTGGGAACACTGTTGCCATAGGGACCACTCCGACCATACACCATTCACTGGAAAGAAAATTCAAAACTATAAGTATACACGTAATGTAAATCTATGAAGTAGATTAGGTGACCTTGTGACATTGTCCACCTGGCTTCAATCCAGGTCTAGTGTGCTATCTCAATGCCTCCCAAAACAGACACCACCATGCTGTTGCAAATCAACAAAAGTGTGAGTGGGTTTGTATGAGTCGTTTATTTTTGTTTTCAACAATTTGTTATCAATTGAGGCAAAAAAGTAACAAGCAGTCTTCCCGAAAGCTGTCACTCCGACGGACATGACCGGCAAATTTTGATCCGGTCCGACGATTTCCAAACAAAAATCGGTCCAACTGTCCGGCTATTTTTTATTCCAGGTGACCGGGTTTTAGCATCAACTCAAACTCAAACTCAAACCTCCAGAAATATTAACATTCCATCCACAGAAAGTTATGGACACTTTGCTGGCAGGCAATTATTACTTCTATCTTTAAAAAAATAGCTCTACCTTTAAAAAATTTAAAAATAATTTATTCTGTACAAAAAAACTAAATCCATAATAAGCTATAAAAGTGTAATCTAAATTCACCACTGTAATATAATATTTGGCATGGTGTATAAGGCATTTTATATGTGAAAAAAAAAATGTTAATAAAAGTTTATTTGTACATCCACTGTCCATGATAAATTTTTGTACTTTTAGGCAGAGTCTAGATGTGCCTGCGCAAATAATCGAACAGACTACACCAGAACCATTGGCATCATAGGAGGTTGTCATCCTGTCCGACACTGAAAAAGTCTCTAGCGTTTCTGAGCAGGGATTCCAGGATATAAAAGACCTCGCCTCAGAATTTTTACCTGTCTGTCTGATACTGAGATAATACAGGAGTCTGTAAATCATGTGATTGAAAGTCCTTACATCAGGCTCTTGAAATGGAGATTTTACACTCTTTGTGACTAACAGGACTTATACCCCAATATTGATGAGGAGTGTTTCGAATATCAAGATGAACTTTTGAATTTTGACAGACTGATGATTTTCATAAGAAACATACTATAAAGCCTTTATTTAGAAATAAGCTGCCATTGATGAATAAAGCAATGTTATAACTTCGTTTTTGTTCCCTTTGTTTCGGTGTGACAGATTTTTATGTCTTGTCAGACCGAATGTCTGCCACTTTTTTCAACTTTCGGGAAGTCTGAACAAGTGTTTTGTTTATAATTTTAATTTACTCATACTTAGTTTCATAGCAAGGCAGATGAGGACAGTCTCCAATTTCAATTCTAAAGATAACTGAACCCAACCCTGCATATTTACCTGGGTGGTGTACAAATGGGCAGCCAGTGAGGCCCTGCCTCCAGTAATGAATAGCTGGCTGACCCTCCGGCGCGACTGTGCATTCATCCTTGTCTGTGTCCCAGCCACAGTAAGGGTCTCGCGCATTCAAACATAAACTGGAAACAGAACATTAGCTGATAACAATTTTTTTCTTTAATTCATGCAATACCATGACGCAACTATAGTACAAACTTTACCAGCTTTACATGTTCCATATTTCCAGAAAATTTAAACAAGAAAGACACATAGATGTTATATCAATATAATGTACTTACTCAATATTAATAAACCTAGAACATCTATGTACAGGAATTTTCAAAACTGTTTGCTGTGTCGAAATATAAATGGCCATCTGAAATAAATCAATACAAATCAATTAACCTTAGAAATGCAAAGACCTGAAAATATGAGATCATTTTCACTATACTAAACAGTGTAGTACTGCAATTTCAGAGAATATCTATAATAACACAGTAATCACAATATTGGTAGCCAGACTTATATAACATAATAGTATAGCAATAGTGAAAATCATAATTTTTTCAACTAGAAATTTTTTTGAAAGCTCAGAACTAAAAATGCATATGTTGAGTTAAACATGGCCATACATAACTGTTTTTACTCCTCAAAGATTGTAAACAATTTAACTTAAGTAACTTTAATGAATCTTGACCCACCTTATCAGGTGCCAGCTTCATGGCCTTAACCGGTTTGTGGTCCCCGTTGGGCACGATTTTCACCTCCTCAATCATGCAAGGCTCCGTAGCCCCAGGGATGTGGGCAAGTTTCCGGACACGCCCATCATCTGTGGCGACAAAGATGACCTTGATGGAGACAACCTTTAGCCCCCCTTCCAGCGGGGCCTTTGCCAGCACATCATCCACTATCACATGCGTCCATCTGGGGGCAAAAAAAAAAGGTAATAAAAACATGATTGTATTGCGCTATGTTCAGGTTTTTTGGTAAATTAACCTCCTAATTGGGACCTGGAAAATATATGATATTCAAGGCTAATCAATTTTATAAAAACAATTTTATGAAATGTTTACAATGAACATGTATGAGTTTTATCACAGTAAAACATGGACACTAGAGAAATAACCAATAAACCATTCTCGATGATATAACATTAAATAATTTGTTTGTTGTACAAATAAATATACAACAAACAAGAACTATCACATGAGTGATAACTTCCAGTACACACTTCTTTGACATTAGATATTATAGCTTGAGCCAGGCAATACTCTAAATAGAAATCATAATACTGAGAAATCATTTATATTCGTGGTAGTTGAAATTTCGTGGTTTTTCGAAAAAGGACGATTTCGTGGGTACTTAAATTTGTGGATTTTCATTTTAAAAAATAATAATTTGAGGCTGCGATCCGAAATGGTCTGCAAATTCACCATGCGCCGAACTCGTGCTATATATCATACACAACATGCAGTTTATGGCACTACAATGGGACAATTATCACAGATACCCATGTAGATTATCGCTGATCTGTAATTTAATGGTCATAAATACAGACGCACCGCAACAAGGATATATCAAAGCACTGAAAGTGCTGAGGGACGGTACTGCTTAAAGCTGGCAGCAGGAGAGTTACAACTGGTTGTATGAATGTCAGATGTGTGGAAAGAGGAGATTGAATCAGACCGTACAACACTCTAGTCTGGTATTGTTTTGTAGAAGAAAGTTTCTTAAGTGGGAATTCAGGACCCGAGCTATGATTTAAAAAGGGCAGGGTGCAAGGTCAGACTGTGATCTTATGACGTGCACTGAAAGAGCGCTAATGGGGCATTTGCAAGGGTCAATGTTCAAAAGATATTGTGCATGTGTTGTAACTACTCTCAATACCAATACAAATGGTAAGGGTTGCTTTTATCTCAAATAAGTATCACAATTATGTGTCTGTATTATTTTTAAACTTTTTTGAATTGACATTTTGAATATCAAATATAATTCATAATTATTGATGGAAGCTCTGCCTAACAAAAGGGCACAGTGGGGAATAGTAATACAGCAGCAAGGAGTCGGAAAATGGAAGCAGGCCTACCTTAAGCATGGCAATGTTAAAAAATTGGGTAACATCTAAAAGGCTATGACAACAACTTTTTTGGCTTTGGTAAGAAGGAAACCACAAAACATGAACACTGAAGTGCATACAGATATAAATTTTATTGATAGGTTGTAAATGTTTTTAATGAATCTCAAAGGAAAAATGTAAAACAAAATAGATTTAAACAATTAAATGTTGAATATGATTTATAAATGGCAGCTAATATAAGAGTATAGCTATTGGAGGTTCTTCATTAGCTGTAGCAGTTAAAATGCTGACAGTGGTGTCTGCATATGATGTAGCTGGTTAAATTTACATATCAACAGTCAACCACACCTGTCATAGACCAATGCCTAAACACCAGCAGTTCAATTCCAGAAAAATAAGAACAAGGTATATGAAAAGGAACATTCTTTTGTGTTTTTATAGTTGGTCTATGATTTAATAAAAGTTATAATGCAGTATTTTATTTCATAATCTGAATAGGTCTGAAATTGAGCCCAATTAACATTACATATGAAGAATGTCTTTATTTTTCCATAATTATCAATATTATACCAGGGTTTATTGGATTAATTGGGGATGAACCAGAAGTACAAAAATCAGCAAGTTCAATTTTTCCTTAAAACATGACTGAACTTATGAATAAGGGCTAGTATGAGGTCAAAATTGCAATATTTTAAATGAAAAAAATAAATATTTCTATCCCTGTCTCAGCTGTGTGTATACACTAAAGAATAGCATGTGAGGGTCTGGGTTTTTTACAAGACACACTCAGAAGCTATTTTTTAAAAATAACTGGGATTTACTCGGTCCAAAAATTCAATTAAAATGTACACTAAGATATAAAGTCCATTAAAGTTTTGGACAGTTTTTTTTCATATTGCAATGGTATCATCTGGTGTCTAGTCCCTTGAAATGTATTTCAACCATGCCTGAATGACAGAAATGCAAGGTAAAGCTCTAGCAAACAATGGTGTAAGATGAAGGCTATATCAAAGGATGGATTTCTTTTAAAAGAATTGAAAAAAAGTTTACCATTACAATTAACCAGTCTGTAGTGTTATATGAATCTATAATGAACTACTTTGGCGAAATGATAATGTACAGGATATTTGGCTTATCAAAATAACCCCTGTTCTAATAGCAACAACATAAAACCATCACACATACTATTAAATCTGAGGCAAAGTAAAAGTAATGCAATTCATGGAAGATGCCGCAGCTGACAATTATCAAATAACATGAATGACGGGAAGAGTATATCCATTATCACACTCTTTTGAGCAGCATTTGTCATTATTAACAATTGAACAAGAAGACATTTACATAAAATGTGATAAGCAATGAATCATGAGTGAAGTAATAATGTGAAAACAATGAATCTAAATGATACACATGAAAACGTGATAACATTGTAGTAGAAAAACAGGCAATAAGTGAAAATGATTATAATATGTCAAAAATCATTTATTTATGGGTTAAGCAGTGCATTTGGTTGGGGGAAAATCTTAATTTTTTAAAGGCTGTAATTTGCAAAAAGGTTTGTTCAAAAATAATTTCATAGCTGTTGAGGAATGTTTAGACTATGTTTCCATAAGGGCATTAGGTTATTGTTATTTTAAATAATTATCAATTTGGAAGACATTTCTAGACAGCCATAAAGTAGAGCCTGTTTTTTACAGTGATCAGACTTCAAACTTAGAAAGAAATGTTAATGAAAAATATAAAGACAATTGAAAGCAGAAATGTCAAAAGGCTTATTGCTGAGTTGATATAGGAAATTAGACATTGACTGCCTTGTATATAATGAAGTGTACTAACTATATGATATGAAAATGATCATAGACAACAGTGGTAGAAATAAATAAAAACAAATTAATCTAGATTATCTGTTAGTGGCACTGGCAACAGAAATTGAAGTATGTGAACATCAATACAGAGTGAAAAATTGCATCTTAATAAAATCATAGTTAACTTCAAGTACAATATCTATGCATAGAGCACTGATAAGACACAAGTAATAAATGTAATAAATTTGGCAATGTCTGTAAATACTGGTGATCTCAAGTTGCAGCAGAATTTATAACACAGGAGTTAATCATTCTTCATTTATCACTGAAGATAGCATGATTGCCTTTCAGACCTTTCTAGTAATGTTTGAATATGAGGAAATGGTAGTTGAAGTAGTATACTGTTCAAGCTGATGGTCCAGGTACACAGATAGTTTGTGTTAATGAAGGAAGTTGGTGTAATTTAAATCTTTTCAGTTACATGTTATCTTGACAAATTGGTGGCATTAAAACTGAATTGTTTAAAATAAAAGTGAAGTGTTCCTTCTGCTGCCAGTAGGAGCAAAATCAGCTGGGTGGAAACAGTCAGCATTGTGTCGTCTGAAACTCCACCATCCAATCCTCTCTTGGCCTCTTTCACAAAGGTAGCTCAGATTTTCTGCAAATGTTCACATATGCTAATTATAAATTCAAACCTTGAATACTTTAAAATACCAAACAGCAAACATATTTTAATCAATAAATAAGAAATACAGCTGAAATTAGAGACAAAATAAAGAATGTATTGTATTTGGAAACAAGCCCAGCAGGCACACAACGTTGAAATATAGTTGAATATTGGTCACAATGTCAATCAACAATATTTCAACGTTGAAACAACGTTGAAGCTTCAACGTTGAAAAATTGTTGACATTTCGACGTTGAAATACGGTCGATACCTCAATTTGAGGATGGTTGAAAAATGGTTGTCATATTGATGCTGTCATGACATTTGAATATAGATCGATATTCTGTTCTGTTTATATTTCCATTTCCACATTCAATTTTTTATAGAGAGCCATTCATGCTTGATGAGTAGACTTCTTTTTTGAGGCTGAATGGCCATCTACCGCAATACAGAGTTACCCCGATTGGAAAGTTTGAAACGAGTTGCGCCCCTTTCGTATTGGGTAGTTCCGGTCAGTTTTAAAAAAATATCAATTATGCAGATCATCAGTAACAGCAGAGCTTTAAAATTATTGTAAATTCCATTAGTTCAAGCTAACTACGTGTGGGAAGTGACAGTCGGTTCCATTCGAGTAAGTACGTATAAAGGATGGTTTATTTACATTTATTGTTCTAATCTTTTACATTTCAGCATGGATGAAGAAGGGGTGGTGCATCGCATTGTTGATGGGGCAGTGGATGAGGAGACATTGGCAAATCATATCTTTTGTATGACTCGTATTAAATTTAAACTCATTATACCATTTACATGTACATACTGTATAAATGCAATCCAAACAAAACTGTGTTCTTTATAGTTTTTTACCTTACCTTAACCCTTCAGCGGTTTAACTGCAACGTCTATTCAATGTTGAAACTGAAACGCTGGTTCAACTTCATTTCAACCGTTGTTTCAACCTCATTTCAACGTTGTTTCAACGTTTAAACCACAACGTTGTTTCAACGTTTAAACCACAACGTTGTTTCAACGTCTAAACCACAACGTTGTTTCAACGTTGAAATCACAACGTAAATACAACTTTCAAATACAACCATATTTCAACCTTTCTCAATGTTCAAGGATGTCTGTTGTTTCAACGTTGTTGTGCCTGCTGGGAGTGGTGTTTTTTTCTTTAATTATGGGCATTTGTCATGATGTATCATCTAGACAAACACAAATCTCAAGCTGAATGAAACAAAAATGAAAAAGTTTTCAAACAGCATTGATGCTTGTTGTTTTAAGTATGATCTGACAAAAGATCATAGGCTTTTGGACCAAATGAATGACACTCAGCTGAAATTTTCTAGATATCTGATGGTTATTCTAAAATCATATTCACCTGCTTTATCAGTACATTGTTTGTTGTGGTAGTTGTATAGAATGGTTTGTAGGTGTTGGCAACAACATCAGTAAAGCATAACATCAGTATGTCTTCTGGCCAGACATCTTTCTCCACAGCTTTGAGCCTAATGGTCACAACCTGATTGCGTTCCTTAACAGTAAGACCAAGGGTTCTTCCTGCATTAGAAGACAAGAAGAAAATGCTTAATAAACTCAGTGATTTACATGAACAGAGAAACACAAAAAAACATGTACTAGCACTATATAAAAGCAAAGTTATATATGTAACTAGTGACTGTGTCAGTGTGAAAGAGATTAGGGCAAACTTAGAAACTGATATATCAGCAAGTTGATAATTAGATATTTTTCAGTAGTTAAATTTATATTTTGAAGGTGAAATGGATTGAAAAAATGTATGATATATGAAAGATTCCATACCTGGATTATTTTGCTGGAAACTGACATCCTTGTTATCCTAAAGGAAGATAGTGGCGGCCCCTGCATGTTAACAAACCAGCACCGGATGCATTTGCTGTTCATGCACAACCAAACGGCTATTACATTAAGTGGAATTACTTGTTCCTTAAGTCTGCCAAATACTGTCTGTGGATGGTAGAGAGCACTTTTGACCTGCTGAATTTGGTAAGAGATGTAATTCCATCATGGAATGCCATCTGACCTCCTGTGGTACAGCACATCCCCACAGGCAACGACTGGGGTATGGCCCGCTTTTTCAAAGGCTTCATTGATGGAATTTATCTGCAAATACATATGTTCATTTTAAAATGGCGACGTCTATTTTATCAATTGATCAGCTTAATGATTTTTTATATGGAAATTGAAGAATCAGGTTCATTTGTAGTGCGTCAATACTGTGCTACAGATGCTGGAAATTTTTTAAAACAACTCCAATCAATAATTCAAAAATATCATTCAAAATGATAAAGTAACAGTTGAATTAATAGTGTTGCTATACAGTGATAAATGTTGAGACCAGGGCCACTATTCAGTATTGATCTTAGCCTTATCCTTGTCATCGAAATAAGACTTTTGGATGAACAAGCCCGAATTCTTATACTATTGCATGGAATCATATTTTTGAACAAGCCGAGCTATATAAAATTCAGAATTTGAGCAAGCCTGGAAGTCATTTTACCAGTGCAGGGCTTGTGGGCTGGTGCTATTTTCGACCACTGGCTTCACTTATAATAATCTTCAATCAAAGTTGCTTAATAAATACAGCCCCAGGGCTTTACCTAGTCATTGATACACATAAACATCTAACTCTGTTTTGCACAATATCAATTTTGATAAGAAAAAAATATTACTCTATTTATTAGTCATGTTTAAAGGAGGAACTTTCAATGTCAGGGGTGTTAAATATTCATACAGACTTCTTAATATGGTATTGTGTAAACACCTAGTTATTATATTAGACAGGCAGGTGCATTGTTGCCTTTGTGTGCACTTTTTCAGTCAAAGAAGCATAGTTGGTAACTTACTGTCAATCATATTATAGCATTTAACTAAAATTTAGTCTTCTTTCAGTACAGGGTACAATGGTATGTGATCAGAGTAGTATGATTCTAGAGTGCCGTAAGATCTTAAACAAGTTGAATCCAAGTTTGTGTATATATGGTATTAATATGAGCCATAATCAGTTGTAACTGAATCTATTAACTGGCGTAGATTGAAATTGGTATAAAATAAGTGTGCAATAGAAGCCCTTTCATTTTGATCATAATTGAAATCTCCCAATAAAGCGATCTTGACCTGTAATAGCTTTTTTGAGTTCTTGGAAAAGAACTGAATTATTTGAAGTTGTTGCTTCCTTTGGTAAACAATAAACAAAACAAATTAATAAATTGTTTCTGAGCTGTGTAATGGCACACTCGATACCTGCAACACCATGAATTTTTAGCATTTGCAATAAAAACAGTAAATGCACAAATCAAACCTAAATTAACTATAATAGTTACGCAGTCTATTGAGTAACCCTACCTATGCTTTAACCTACTTTCTACGTCTATTGTTAGACTTGGATGGTAATAAACAAACAACGACTATATTGCACAGTTTTGTTTAAATGCAGTTGAATACAGACCGACAGGCTATACAAAGCTAATGCACAATAATTTCACGTTTAAAAGGCAATAATAATACTCACTATACACATAGACGTTGAAGTCAGTCGCTTGCATAGTCCTTGTTTTGTTCTGTAAATCTTCGTGACAGCGTGTGAAGGTCTCCTGTCAATAGGAAGAATTTAAACTGAACAAAAATAATAACAGCAACTAAATTTCGAATTTCCTACAAATTAAGATATTTATAGCTTAATAACTGACCGAAATAATTTTTCAACTGTATGTGCTTCTACATATCATTTTCAAAATATCAGAACAAGATACCAATATCAGTGAAATTCAAGATAAAAGAACAAACTAAATTCGTTAAAAAATTCTATTGTAAGTAGTCACTCACCGAAACTTGCTGGCCGATGATTGGAAGATGCTTGAAACGATGTGAAACATATCATTCAAATTCCTTGAATCGCATAGTTAGGTACTTGTTTGGGAATTATGTATGAAAATCAATTATCTTGACGCGCTAGCCACATCTATATCCCACTTGTTGTTTTCCTAGCCAAGAATGACAGATCCCAGCGCTAAGTATTATCGAATAGCAAGCGAACGGAGAGATACTAAAAGGCTGACCTAAGGGCTGAACAATAGATAAAGAGGAAAAGGCTGACCAAAAAAAAAAATGAATGGAAATATTTTGATATATTTTTTAAAGTTTTATGGGTTGCTGAGTTTTGAAATTTATTTAATGTACGTGGTGTGACCTAGATGTAGATTGATACAGGTTTCTATTTCTACAAATGATAAAAAAAGTCATCTATCTTAAACTAAACACTCTTATAAATTATACAAATATTTATAATAAATCAGTTATAATACATTCAATAGTACAAGGAAATCAAAATAACCCATTAAAATTAATTCAACAGAAATAATTCAATTTCAATTTTTCTGGTCAGCGTTTTCCCTCTTCATTTATATGGTCAGCTCTCGGATCAGCCTTTTAGCACAAGACAACGCGCACCTGCTAGATAGTTCCAAAATAGCGATGTTTTGTTGAAAGAAGCCGATCTGAATAAGTTTTTCCTATAACACTAGTGTTATAGGAGAAAGGTATAACCTACCAACAATTCATGTGTAACCATTGTGTTTTTATTTAACAATGCACTGTTAAATATTGTGGAAATACAGTCGAAGAATATATTTTACAATATGAATCAGCCGCCTTTGGGCGCTACTTGACTCGCGTACTTATGAATAGCGGACAAAAGGTCTATTTTATTTGGCCGTGCACTTCTGTTTAAAACTGGTTCCTGGACGCTTCTGTTTGAGGTATGAAGCTGGGGACCAAATGATGCATGCCTGTCGAAAAGTAGCATGATACCTATGAACAGCACCGCTTCGCAGTACTGTCCAAAAATAGTGAAGCCATTGAATGTCAATTAAGAATTTTTGCAAACTGTGAAAACACAGGAAGAGCATTTAATTACATGATCGATTAAATATTTGATCAAAGAAAAAAAATCAAGTGGCAAAGATAATAATTAGCACATTTTACATGTGCTGCACAGGAGGTTGATAATCAGCTTGTTTTAATGTTCTGCAATGACTGGCAATGTCATATAAAAAACTGCATGCAAGTACTAATAATTGACTTTAATTTATTACTGTTGAGGTTAAATAATATAGGATATAAAACATATTTATCGTAAAATAAACAATGATCTAGGTACTTTAACTTACTTGTAAGTTGTTTACAGTGACCATATATATTCATGTGAATATGTGTATACCCTTTAACATTTCTATGATTTCAGAAGTAAAGGTCAAATTTTCGTTGGGATCTTGAATTCGTGGATAAGCCAACCCACGAAGTCCACAAAAATTAATGTGCCACAAATATTTATGATTTCACAGTATATGTTTCAAGGAAGTAAATTAAATCTTATTTGACACCAGATCAATCTAAACTAAATAGTCAGTGTTTAACTGATGTTGAAGGGCACATAATTCAAACACACACACAAAGATCTCGACAGAGTCATGTGAATGGCCTTGAAGCCGTAGAGCCAGGGTGTTGTCTTCTTATGGTTGTCACTAATGCCAAAACATTTTGGAATTTAACCATGTACCTCCAATGAACCACTTTCATTACCAAGATGCACAAAAACCTAGACATTGAAGCTTTGGTGTGTGGCCCCTTGCCCCCTCATAGAGGGCACTATTGCCAAATGATTTCAAAATCCCAAAATGAATGTCGACAATGTCATGGACCGGACATGAAAGCAGGATGGATAGGACGGACCGGACAACACCCATGATTCCTATATAGCACTTCAACTAGTGAAGCAGGGTATAATAAATATTAGTACATACATTTACATAAATAAAGACATTGATAGAGTTCCTTTATGAATCTATTAATTCAGTTATATTTTTTAATCTGTATACCGTTCATTCTGTGCCTGTATAAGAGGTCCGAGCATGTCCGGCTGTACGGCCTGGTCCATCAGCTGGAACTTGGACTCCTGCATCTTGAGAACCTCATTGGAGCGCTTGCTCTGCTCACGACGCTCTGGACACTAAACATGTGAACATAAGGGCAAACATTGGAAAGTGTAGCTGGAAATTTTCAATAACACCAACAAATGTTTCCACAAAATGTTAACTCAGACTTATTAAGTAGCCTAACCTTACATTGTGCTTAAATTAACAAATGATTTCAATTCCTTCCCTCATTACATGAATAGTGAAGCCTTTACAAACAAAAAATTGCATGGTTGGTTGTGTTATATGATAACATCTAAAAAAAATTGAATATGGAAAGTATTACGTTTACAAGACCATACTTGTGTAAGTTTTTCTGTTTGTTCAACAGGGACCCAGGCGGACTGAGGTTTGTCCTGGAACTTGAATGGACCATTGAATGAGGAATTAAATGCTGTCATGTTGAATACACACACTGCAGAACCTGCAATACTGTTCCTGGAAAAAAAAGTTTAGTTGAATAGTTAGGTACTTTGTGAACAAAAGTACATGACAAACAATGTCTGTTTACTACAGATTAGTACAGAAATGTACCAGTTAAAATTATTTTAAAAAAATCTTGAGCTGTACATATTAAACAAGCAACTTCAGATGTTTTTAAATACCTAATGCAGTGTTCTCAATAAGAACCGGCTGCCAGTCAAAATGGACTGTTCAAATGGCAATTGGACCGGTTCAAATTTGGAAAACTAAATTAATTTTAAGTAGAAGCTGGTCGGTTACTTTACTATTTGTAACGGTTCAACCGAAACTTATTGAGAACCCTGCTAATGCTAAGTATTAATGTTTGAAATGTGGTATTTCCTGAAGAAACTAAGTCTGTAGAAGTGCTTTATAATATTGAAAAAACAGTTTCAATATTTTACTTGAAAATTATGCATTAAGTGAAATTCTTTCTTAAAAATAAATCAGTTATGGAAATTGTCAAATTTAAGGAAGAGGTGAAAATTCCACTAAAGGGGCCGGCTGGGCTGATATTCATAAAGCATCTTATTTCCTAACTTAAGTCATGTTCTTAATATACAAATATATATCTGAATAAGAATAGGATATAATTATTTGAAACGTTTTGTCATTGATAATTATATATCATTAAAAAATATACACATCTTCAAATTTGACAATGAAAAAATAACTTAATTTAAAAAATGACTTAAGATGATTTATGAATACCAGTTCTGTTCTTCGACATTATTAAAAATAAGAATGTGTTGTTGTTTTTTAATTATTTACAATAAAAAAATCATCCTTTTTGCAAACAACTTACATGGGTGTGTTGAAAACTGCATAGAGAAGCTTCTGGTCACCCTCTTCCAGCATAAAAGTGTTCTGTATCTCATCATAATAGAAGGGGAACTCTCCGGGCCTGGAGCAGTTGAGACGAGCCTTGAAGAACGTCGTCCATGTGTGCTCAAACATGGGACCCTGGTCAGCCTTGCAGAGACGAGCCACACGTGAATACACACGCTGTAAAACAATAGCAAAAACACAAATTATTATGGTTTAGGTGCTAAAAAATGATGTATATGCCACCCTTTAAACTTCCTAGTGATGCATATCCTTTTTATATATGTAAAGTGTTTTGTTTTCTTTATGTATTTAAATACAATTTATATAAAATTCAATTTCATTATTCATTCTAATAGCATTATTAAACACCTATGTCTATGGACTCTGAGATCAAATAATGTCAGCACTTTACAATTCCTGTTACCTTGCCACAGTTGATGAACTCGTCGGCAAACTCTCGGAAAAAGAAGAACACCTCATCATCAACTTCGTAAGATGACACAAACTCCGGTTCTGCAACAACAAACAATTATTACTGCAGACCAAGAAAACAGTCTTCCTAAATACCTGTCATGCCATCCCAGATCATATCTTTCACAACTGCTAGTATGTATTTAATAATTGTGAGGATAATGCCAGAATTTTAAAATTCCCCACGTCTGTTTTATTGAGAAAATATGACAATCATACTGTATGAACGCCAATGTGTTATGATGTCATTGTTTTAATATATTCAGGATTGCACTCTGTTTGGACTTAAACAAAGGTATGGTATACAACCTTATAGCAATTATCAGCTATTCTTTTATAAAACAATTTAATACTAAGGTGCAGGAACTTGACTCATTTTTCTAATGTAAAATATAAGAATATGTGAACAGAAGGGCATGCAAGCAAATTCCATACAGCCCAGCCCGCCTGGCTAAATTTCGCTTGGTGCCCAATGTACTTAACTATGTAATTGTAATCTGATAAAATTATTTTAATGAATTCATATCACCAGTGTGTTACAACACGCACCGTTTAGCCACAATGAATTGGACTGCGCTGTCCTGAGTGCCTTAGACTGGCGTCCCTCTTTCCTATAAATAGCGGGGTCACGATCATCTGGCCCCAGATTTGTGGCCCCATAACTCTCCCCGTCACTCGTGATGATGGCCGTGGAGTTGTGACTTGGATCGTATGGACATCTACCCAGACCAGCCTCTTTTTCTAGGACAACAGATAGGTCAGTCACCTGTGGTAGTCGTGGTAACAATTCCATTATTCATATGTCAGTTATTTATGGCAAATAATCAGCAACAAATGATAAGAAAGCCAGAGATGAATGCTTTGTTTCATTTGCATGTTATAATGATAGTTGCAATATTTCCCTTGTACGTCACCTTATATGATATTATCATAGATAAAAGTGCTAAAAATAGTGTAATATTAGATATGTTTTGGGTTTTATACCAATTTCTAAAGCCATGGTTCCATAGGAACCAAAAATCTTTGACATGGCTTATTTGGTTTCAATCGGCTATATTGCTAAAAAAAGTCAAAGTTAATCATTAAACTTTTATAGATTAAAATTGTGTACGTCTTAAGGTCCAAAATCGTATGACCCAACGCAGTCCAAAGGACGGCTATATCCCCCACCATTGTTGTTTTCTCTAAACCTGACTGGTACGTTGAATCTGACCAAAATTGTACACTACCACTGGTCAAGAGTGGGAAAGCAGGAAATACAAGTTGTCTGATTGGTAACCGAAATATGCTTGGATATATGAACATGTTATAAAAGGATATTTGTTCAAGTTAAACAAATTGTGTGTAGTGTAGGTATGATCAGTCAAGGTTATTTTGGCTAAAAAAAGAAAAAGAAAATGAGTCTTTGATTTATAACATCGATGAAATAGCAAGCCTTTATTATTTTTAGATAAAGTGATACATATATATTGTGGTAACATCATAACATTGTTTTACTGCTTTTGAAGAGAAAACACAAATTTCAAATATATTATCACATTTGTGTCCATTGTTTATTCAAATATTAAAATTGTTGCACATGATGATAATGCTCGGCAGAGTGCCTAAAGTATCAATCTGTGCAACTTGTTTAACACTTTCAATTGACAAACAGTTTTACTTGTGTATTCTGACCTTAAAATGTCTTGTGTGACCTTGACCTTTGAGTTATGGACCCAGGTCAAGGTCACTGCACATTATATTCATAAGGACAACATTTGTTCCAAGTTATATGGAAATCCATCAATGCATAAGTAAGTTATAGCCTGAACAAGAAATGTTATGGACAGACAGACAGACTGACGGATGGACGAAGTGCACTCCTATTATCCCCTCCACACTCTGTGGCAGGGGATTAACAAATAATTTATTACAATTTTTTATTTTCATCATTAGCCTGATCTACCATTGTGACAATTACCTTTCTCCATGAACAGATGGGTTTGAATGCGTTGGTCCCACATACATAAAAGGCACTCTCCTCTGTCGAGTCAAGGTTTGTCTGTGTGTAGTTGTGCAGCAGCAGCACACGAATAAAGTTGTGACACTTTGCCTGAAACAATAAGTGTAGTTGAAGAGTGTCTTATAGCAACAGAACATTAGGAAGGAAAAAGCTTCAACTGACTGAGATCTGTTCTGCAATGTACATAAGAGAATGATCATTAAGCATTACACAAACACCATGCTATATTTCATGCTATGTAAACAAACACATTTTTTTAATGATTTAAATCCGATGAACAACCTCTGAATAAATTAAAGATTGCCCCTGCCCTACTTCTCCTCCATTTAGCAACATCAAAAAATACCATCATTATTGCGGAATATACATGTAGTTGTATCTTTAAACAAGAGGGCCAAATGGCCCTGAATCGCTCACCTGTCATATATTGCACATTGGTTTGATAAGAAATCTGGATGGTTCAAAGTAGTTAAGGTTTTTTAGAAGTCTGGGTCATTTTTTACCCCAATGCCAAAGTTTGGACAATAAAGGTAGAGGTCCACTTAATGATGTATTATGCTAAATAGCTCTAGTCCTTGTGAATTCGGAGAGAATTTTTTTTAATGCTTCTATTATATACAAGTATTGAAAACCTAAGCCTATGAACATGGGGCGTGGCCAATTTTGACCCCAGGGCTAAAGTTTGAACAATCTTAATAGTGGTCCAATAAACGATGCTTCATACCAAATATCTAAGGCCTTCGCCTTTTGGTTTCGGAGAAGAAGATTTTTTTAAGTTTTCATCATATACATATATAAGGAAACCCATGATCGCCCAGGTGGGGCCATTTTTTGACCCCAGGGCCAAAGATTGAACAATCTTTGTAGAAGTCAACTAGATGATATATCATGCCAAATATCTAAGCTCTTGTCACTACTTGATTTTACGTGTGTATCTATATATGTATATTTGTAATTAATTGTTGTATGTGGCCCATATTGAAAATTTGTATGTGTACTTAATATGTTATCCAGTTTAGATTAAGACGTTACTTGTCTTTGTGAGTTCGAAGAAGATTTTTTAAGTTTTCACTATAACACATATAGAGAAAACCCATCAGCCCCGGGGTGTGGCCAATTTTGACCCCAAGGCCATAATTTGAACAATCTTTGTAAAGGTCCACTAGACGATGAATCATGCCAAATATCTAAGCTCTAGTCCAAGTAAGTTCAGAGGAGAAGATTTTTGAAGTTTTCACTATATAACATATAGAGAAAACCCATGACCCCCCAAGGGGGCGGGGCCAATTTTGACCCCAAGGCCATAATTTGAACAATCTTTGTAGAGGTCCACTAGACAATGAATCATGCCAAATATCTAAGCTCTAGTCCAAGTAAGTTCAAAGGAGAAGATTTTTGAAGTTTTAACTATAAACATATAGAGAATACCCTAACCCCCCGGGGCGGGGCCAATTTTGACCCCAAGGCCATAATTTGAACAATCTTTGTAGAGGTCCACTAGACGATGAATCATGCCAAATATCTAAGCTCTAAGCAACGTAAGTTCAGAGGTGATTTTTGATTTTTTTTACTATAAACATATATAGAAAACCCATGACCTCCCGGGGGCGGGGCCAATTTTGACCCCAGGGCCATAATTTGAACAATCTTTGTAGAGGTCCACTAGACGATGAATCATGCCAAATATCAAAGCTCTAGTCCAAGTAAGTTAAGAGGAGAAGATTTTTGAAGTTTTAACTATAAACATATAGAGAATACCCTAACCCCCCTGGGCGGGGCCAACTTTGACCCCAAGGCCATAATTTGAACAATCTTTGTAGAGGTCCACTAGACGATGAATCATGCCAAATATCTAAGCTCTAAGCAACGTAAGTTCAGAGGTGATTTTTATTTTTTTTTACTATAAACATATAGAGAAAACCCATGACCCCCCGGGGGCGGGGCCAATTTTGACCCCAAGGCCATAATTTGAACAATCTTTGTAGAGGTCCACTAGACAATGAATCATGCCAAATATCTAAGCTCTAGTCCACATAAGTTAAGAGGAGAAGATTTTTGAAGTTTTAACTATAAACATATCAAGTATACCCATGACCCCCCGGGGCGGGGCCAATTTTGACCCCAAGGCCATAATTTGAACAATCTTTGTAGAGGTCCACTAGACGATGAATCATGCCAAATATCTAAGCTCTAGTCCAAGTTAATTAAGAGGAGAAGATTTTTGAAGTTTTAACTATAAACATATCAAGTATACCCATGACCCCCCGTGGCGGGGCCAATTTTGACCCCAAGGCCATAATTTGAACAATCTTTGTAAAGGTCCACTAGACGATGAATCATGCCAAATATCTAAGCTCTAGTCCAAGTAAGTTCAGAGGAGAAGATTTTTGAAGTTTTAACTATAAACATATAGAGAATACCCATGACCCCCCGGGGCGGGGCCAATTTTGACCTCAGGCCCATAATTTGAACAGTCTTTGTAGAGGTCCACTAGACGATGAATCATGCCAAATATCTAAGCTCTAGGCCAAGTAAATTCAGAGGAGAAGATTTTTGAAGTTTTCACTATAAACATATAGAGAAAACCCATGACCCCCCGGGGCGGGGTCAATTTTGACCCCAAGGCCATAATTTGAACAATCTTTGTAAAGGTCCACTAGACGATGAATCATGCCAAATATCTAAGCTCTAGTCCAAGTAAGTTCAGAGGAGAAGATTTTTGAAGTTTTCACTATAAACATATAGAGAAAACCCATGACCCCCCGGGGCGGGGCCAATTTTGACCCAAGGGCCATAATTTGAACAATCTTGGTAGAGGACCATTTGGTGATCCTACCTACCATATATCAACGGCCAAAGCCTTGTGGCTTGGGAGAAGAAGATTTTTAAAGTTATTCCTTTTGGTTGCCATGGCAACCAGAGTTCTGCATGGAATTGAATTCTTTGAACAACTTTGATAGAAGACCACCCAAGGAACATCCCTATAAAGTTTTATTAATATTGGCCCAGGGGTTAAGGAGGAGATGTCTTTTAAGTAAATTGTTGACGGATGATGCAATACGCACGACGGACAAAAGGCGATCACAAAAGCTCACCTTGTCACAAAGTGACAGGTGAGCTAAAAATCACTTCGTAACATTCTTTGATACCAATTTCAAACAATAATACACGATTTCATGAAGCTGCATTGCATTTTGGAATATCAGGTACAGGTTCACATTCATATTGCATACCTTTTCCTGGGTGGCCAAACAATCTCGATACTCCTCACTGGTCGGGGCAACGGACACCTCCTGTAGAACGGTCAGATCGTCCAGATCCAGACGAAACAGTACATTCCGTGCCCCCACCACAAGCTGGTTACGTTTCACATCCACCAACAGCTCTGCGTAGTCAACGATATCCTCACTCTTAAACACTGGTGACTCTGATATCAAGTCTGAAATGTAAGAAGGAAGTGGTGAATTTACCTAAATCTTTGTTCAAGGGAAGCTATTTTCATATTTGACATGTAGGTCTTAGACAGGGTTGCATTTCCTTCAACAAGGCAAATATTAAGTCTTTAGTATGTAAAAGAACCTTTAGTAATGGTTTCTTAATTTCATTTCTCTGTGAAAATTAAATAATTTCACACCATTTGTGCCAATTTGTTTTGAACAATGTTGACAATTCACAGAAGCTTAAATGCGTTCCAAGCCCAGGATTATATCCAAAGAATGGCCTCAACTTGTGCAATCTTCTTACTGGATTTGCAGTGCCCATGATCTAACTCAATTATCCAAATATTTATCAAACAGATTGAAGAAAATATGCAGCAAAAGCATAATTAAAAGAAATAATTACAACCATTCAAAAAATAACTCATTCAATAACTGTATTTTAAGCATTACTGTAATGTTAGTTTGAAAAATATTGACAGATTTCATCAAAATGTTATAAAGGAAATGAGAAGAAAACGAAACCTAAGAAATTCTTTGTTGAGCACCGAAGTAAAGAAGTCATTACCATTTATATAACAAGTGCAAATATTCTGCAATGTGAAAACTAGCTCTTTATAGCATAGTCAACCACTTCAAAATAAACGAGCTACCTAGATAACCTTTCCTCTTAAAATGGCTTTCAAAAGAAATGTATGCAGAAATGTTAAAAATAGTCACTATTATTACTCCTTATGCAACAGTCAATTGTAACCATGGCCCCCCAGGTCCAGGGATTAGCGGGGACTTTGACTTTCGGTCCAGCCAACCCCAGGTAAAATCTCCGCCCTGCGGGGACGAACTGATGGTCAAATACCCACCAAATGCCCCCGCAGCCCAGGGAAGGCAAACTCCCCGCTATATTTTGCGCGAAGACAAAACCACCGCATTCACCCAGCACTGCGGGGCCTCCTAAAAGGTAAAAACACGGCCCATTTTCCCGGCTATCCCCGGTTTACCCCCGAACCTGTGGGGGGGGGGGGGGGGGGGGGGGTACAATTGCTGCTGCATTAATATCATCAAAATGATTTTTGACAGAACAAAATACATTAATCTTCTTCCATACTTCAGAACTGGCGGCACTCTCTTCTTCAATTAGGGATGTATTAAAATGATATGAATATTACATCATAAAAACAACAACTATAGTGCACTTAAGCTTTTCCTAAAAAGTCATTTATTCGCTTCAAACCAGATTTTGAATGAGACAGCACTAAAATAACACTTGTAAGAAAGTATTTTCATAGAGTCAAATAAAAATAAAATAAAAAAAGTAGCAGTCGACCCCAAAAAAGTACCCAAAGGGCATTTTTTTATATATTAATTTTTAACTCTGAATATTGTTAAATAAAGCTTAAAAGCTTAAAGTTATTTGGAAATTAATGTCACTTGTTTGTTTACATCAGTTGTGACCCGTGGTGACCCATGTGAGAACCCCTTTATGTCGAGCAATTTCTCACTAAGTTTTTGTTGAAATGTGATTTGCTATGTTTGTTCCTATTTAAAGATTTTCGGAAAAACATGATTGAAAGTGACTTTGGTCAAACACGCGTTCAAAACACATGGTTGAAGGCCTAGCTTCTTGCTATTTTTAACCATCAATAATTAATATAATATAATTATATGCTACATTGTATTCAATATATTATTTATTCACATTCACATGAGGGCATTAGAAATTTGGATAAGTGCAAATAAAGTGACAATAGTGTCTGAAAACTTTTACAGTTGCAAAGCATAATTTTCAGGGATCAGACTACGTTTCGAGTGATTTGTAGATTACAGGTCGAGTTCGTTCCGACTAGGAAGTATATTTAAAGGAAGGGAACAAAGCAATAGTCTTCTGAAAATTGACAGCTGCCTTAATCACCATTAATAAATGCTTCGCAATACCGTGTATAGCGTTGACTCCACACAGTGGAACGCGGGGAAAATTATAGAAATGAATGCGGCAGGCCTTACGCAGGTATAGTGAAAATCAGATAAAGATAACATAGTTACGCAGTAAGGAAAAATTGTGGCGATAAGCAAAATCTGCAAAATGTGCGTGGTTGGTAGTGAATATAAACTGCAGGTGGTAAACTATCTGTTGCAGGTGGTAAACTATCTGTTGCAGGTGGTAAACTCTCTGTTAATGAACTTGACTATTCTTCAACAAAAAATAGATTTCTATTTGTAGCTTTTTTATTCTGGCTGATATCAGAGTAACTAAGGCATCCTTGTAAGCTAAATTGCAGATCAAATTATGGAGATAATTAAGTTTAATTGAAGCTAAATTGCAGATCAAATTATGGAGATAATTAAGTTTAATTGAAGTTTCCTTTTTGCCATTTAAGTAGTTTTTTTTATCGAAAACAACTTCTTGATACTGTCACCATTATTGAAGACAGATAAAAAAAGTTGTGACAGTGACCTCCCTTGATGAGCCAAAATACATCATAACAACTCGGCATTGTCGGGAAAGCTGGGCAAATAGCCAAGAGTGGTCCAAATGCTTAATGGCATCTGAAAAAATGTCACTAAATTTAGAAAAAAATTATTTCCCTTTGCTACTAATTTCAAGGTTGACAGATAAATTAAAAAAAATCAAAAAAATCATGATCTCTTTTTTTTCAATATCACAGAAATTAGGGCATACATGTGCTAACGTCCCGGATGTCCGGATTTATCCCGGAAATGGTATCTCTGTCACGGAGGGTGCATGTTTGTCCCGGAAAGTCATAAAAAAAAAAACGAAAAAAATAATCTCAGAATCGATTATCTTAATTTTACAAATGTAAGTCAGCTATTTTGCCTGCCCGGACACTGGTCGTAAAACACAGGACATGTTGACACTAATCCGTTAATTGGTACATGTGTCGTCGAGGTCATCGTCAATCACCCGATAATTTATCTATTGGCCTATTGTTCTGCTTAACGAGTCGGGGAGGGTTCTTGTATACAAATTCATTGTTTTCATATGGATTTGTTTGGTCTTATGAATGATAGCTTTTAATTGATGAATTGATATTTTTCACACATTTTACCGACAAACGAGCATGAAGGTAAGTTCAAAGAAAGGGACAAAATGAGTAAAAAAACAAAATTAAAACACAGAAAACATCCCATATTCCATTCAAATTTCAAAGTTGATACGTCGTTATACTTTAAATAACTTTAAACAACTTACGCGTCCATAAGGAATTTTAGTGTTTTGAATTTTTTTACGAACTATCTTTGTGTATATTATTCATCTTGGATTATCATTGGCTTTGTGTGTGTATAAAATGCAATAAAATTGAAATCCTTCAGTTGATGTTCTTGTTCAAACCCACAAATATCGCGCCCTGCAGACACCGCGGGTCTTTCTCCTGATGTGACAGACACGTCTCTATCAAAATTATATGCATCTCCAAACGGAAAAAAGCTCATCAACTGGAAAATCTTCTTGATCGTCTGGAAAATATTGTGTGTCATAAATTGCAAACGTTTTAAATGTAATGAAAAAATAAATATTTTGTAACGCATTTTCTCAAAAGCGCGGGAAAGCAGGTGCCCGTATAGTTGTTTATTTCCTGTTTTGATAAAACAGAAAGTAGACTGCATATCCTCCTGGTTAGCACTTCATTTAAAGCCTGGGAAAATATCTAGTGGTTTTATTTTTTCAAGAAAATGCAGAAAAAAAAAAACCATGTCAAGTATAAAATACGTCTTGGCAGTCAAAAAAGGTACATTTTCCCGACGTTTAAAACGACTAAAATAGCCCCAGATATGCTCTAGAATGCACCACAGACGTTCCCCGAAAAATTTCCCGGACCCCCCCTAGTGTGCGTTGACATTACGAGTGTCCCGGAATCGACCCAAAAAATTATCACATGTATGAATTAGGGGCAGGTTGTTAAATCATTTTACTAAAAAATGATGGCCTAAAACTGATGTCACCACTTTGCATTCCCTTATTCTGTAAATCATCAAATGTAGTCAATTTTCATTACAGAAATGAAATGAAAATAACTAGCAATTTTCAAAAAATGCTAAAATGGTCATTATAACTTTTTTTGACATTAATGTTTAACAAAGTTCAATTTCCCATTGTTTTTTATGTTATAGCAGCAATTTCCCTTTGTTTCTCAGAATTTATGGAAAGGTCAGTGTTCGAAATTCGCGGTAGCCCAAGGCTACCAAATTTCAGCTGGGGCTACCGATTTTCCATAGAAACTAGCCCGACCGGGCTACCATTTTTTCCATATGTGATTTAAAACTTTATACGCAAAGCCTTATTATTTAAGAATGCGTCCTTCAAGGCGACTGGAGCGACTTAGTCGCCTTGACAACAGTTAAGTCGGATTCGCCGAAATTTACGATGATAAAAAGCTAATTGCTCTGCGATTCAGGGCTCAAGCCATGTGCTGAATGTTTGTTTATTTAATCAATGAACATAAATACATGTCAAAATTAATAAATGCCCGAAGTAATTATCGATCAGTTTCTAACCAGTAGCTGTGTCTGCTAGCAGCAGTCAAACTCTATGACGTCAATAACTCAGCCCATTATGTAAATTAACGGATAACGTTGGCAGTTTCCGAAAACTATGATGGCTATGAAAATCAACAATGCTAAAGTAGCAATATGAACATTGATATTTTATTTATTTTGTTTAAATATATTTTATTTATTAGCTAAAATAAAAAGAAAGATATTTAAGTTTTTAATGCGGACAGAAAATAATCATTCTACAAAAGTTAAATGCGCAGGAAACAGGTGCCCGTTTACTTCCTGACAAATTTTATCAAAGTGAACGGAGAACTGTTGGACAAAGTTAACTCGTTGTCAGTGTACAGTGCAGTAAGGTTCTATTTTACAATTTTGAATTGTTTTGCCATTTATTTTAAAGAACAATAATAGGAATATTGGCAATATAAACATCGGAACATTTTGTTGTAACTTCCGAAACTTAAAAGTGAAACTGAAAGTTGAAAAGGGAAACATGTCATTGCACAATCGCTGGTGGATATTGGATTTGACAAGGATGCATTGAATAACAAAACTTATAGTACATGCATAATTCTTTCCTTTAAATAAATGATATGTTCAGAAAATATTTCTCTCTTTTGATTACCTTTTTGAAAACTTTAGTTACTATTAACCTTTTGATGACTATACTATTATACTTTATGACTATAATTTATTATTGACGCATTGTTCAGATTGGGGAACATTTATTGAAACTGTATGAGCGTGAATGGGCTAGTGGATTCCAATCCGAATTTCGTACACTGAAAGGTTAGTTAAATAATTTTGTACTGGGGAAAACTTTCCCAGCAATAAATAAGAACATAATCTGTTCAAATACAAATAAAGGAAGAGCTATAGGTCATTTTCAATGTTCCGAATTGTTCTGAAAATTCAGTTTAATAACAAACCTTTTTTGCATAAGATTCATGTGCACAAAAATTTAAGATTTAAAAAATAAAAAATACCTAAATTTGTCACACTTTCCCATTACCTAGATCGAAGGCGAGGCCAAACACCCGCAAATAACCAATCAGCAATCAGTATTTGCTGCATCATAGCTGCATCAACACTCTGGTGTGTAAATCAATAAAATGGTACCATCCACTGAACACATGGATTCAATATATCAATACATAACTTTCTGCAAGAATAAGGAATGTTAGGTTCTCTAAGTGGTAGAAAATGTTGCAGACAAGACAAAAAGCATTATAAAAATTCTTTAATCATCATGGAAAAAATTGTTAAAACAAAACATTTATTTCTTTTTAATTTAAAACTGACTCAAGTTTATTCCTTATTTACTGGGATGAGCAAATAAAACCAATAGTTAGTTGTTGCCTTTTATTCTGCCTGACAATGCATCAAATTACCTATTCATTAAATATCACATGACTTTTATCATCTGCACTTGTTATTGTATATAATAGGGTAAAAGTTTACCGCAAGGCCTCTGAAAACTGATTATTTGCCTGTTTTGACCATGCCCGACCGATTTCAGTAACATTAAATGGCTAAAAAAAAAATCCGATTTTTTTTTTTTTTTTTTTTTTATAATTTTGGTCTTTAATGGCTGTCATTAGAAAATGTAACACTGACAAACCTTGTTTGTCCTTCACACATACTTAAATACCGCCAATAAACGTGTCAAGTTATCCATTAGACGGATGCGACCAGTGCTACTCCGCTATGATGCTCAAACCATATTTGTTAGTAATGGCAGTCTAAACACATGGTAGATAACAGCATGGAGACACAATTTAACAAATTATGTCATATATAAGAATAACTGCTTATGCTGCTTATAATTACGCAACATTATGCTGCGTGTATTGATAGTTACCATTTAATGTTCAGTTTGTGGATAATCAAACTGTTACAACAGTTTGAAGAAGGTCTTAAAGATATCTTATTTCAATTGTTTCCCCTTTCGATTCAATTTTGAAATGGATCAACACAATATTCTTGCAATGTTTAAAAAAATATTTTTAACTTTATTTGTAATCAAGCACTAAATGTTTTTTGTATGATAGGTAGTGTAACTGAAATCGATATATTTGTTATTTTCACAATATTTTAATTTTTTTCCTATTAAAAATTGTTAACTTTCAGTAGATCGTTTTTTGAGGGGCAACGTTGCAGAATCAGAAAAAAGACCCACAAAAAGACTCCTGGTAGCGCGTCTTTTAAGTCATGTGGATTTACGGTATATTTAAAATAAGTTTCTGATACTCTTTTCTGCATTTTTTTCTTTCATTTTTCCAGATGTTATTAGGCATGCGCATATATCCATATAAATAGCTATGCCCCAATAGTAGTATTGTCTTATGATTATTTTCCATTGTTATATTAATCAATCTGTCCACTTTAGATGGGGGTCAGAAAAGACTGACATTGTGTTAATTGTGTTAAAAGGTAACTTAGTGCTCATCAATAATTAACACAGTTTAAGTAACAGATTAGTCAAGAACTTGACCTTCTAAATCAACGAAACCTTTACACTAGCTAGCAATATATATCATTTAATTATCAGTCCAACTTCATAAAGTGAGAGGAAACCTGTCATAAAACCTTCCACGACATGTCAGGTGAGTTAGTTCCATCAAATGCGAGTTATAATCGGCCACTGCTTTCAGTAATTATACCTTCGGCTGCTATTGTAAGTTTGGGAAAGTTTTTGTTAATTAAAATAGAAGGCATCCAAAAAACATTTATTGTATAAATCCTGGAAAATCAATGGGTAATATTTTAAATGATTTCTATACAATTGTGGTGAAAATATCAAAATTTAGAATCACAGTCAATTTGCATTTCAATGTTGAGGCCACATCTTTTATAAATGTCAAAAATCCGTCAAGACACACCTAGGTCAAGTTGTATAAATGTCAAAAATCTCTCAAGTTTGTTCCTTATCTAAAAAAAAGTATTTCATGCATAATAATAATTGAACTAAACAAGAACAAGTTTCTTTGCATAATTCTAATTAAAACACACAAGAACATTTCCTATTACATTATGATTACAAGATGTTATAATTTGTTTTTGTATCCAAATTTGCATAAATCTCATTAAAACAGCGGAAGAAGGAGCTCCGTCTTAAAAACTTGGCATATTACCTTGTACTTCTTTACATGTTATCGGCTGCTTACAAAAACATCAAGTAGTGGTGCATTACAACATTTACATGTATATAAAAGAATTGCAAAATTACAAATAAAAAACTGCATGTTAATTAAAGAATTTGCAGCATACATAATTCCTTACACACCACTATGCATTTTTTTGCAATGCTGTAAGAGGACAGAAATTTAATAAGAATATCTGGAACAGAAGTGGAGTTATGGACAACGTTAAAGATTTTACATGACATGACACCTATGCCAGACAATTTTTTCATTAAAAAATAGACAAATTAACAACAGCTTCGCGTAGCTTAGGCCAACACTACTTTAACGTGTTTTTTTACAACAAGAGGGCCATGATGGCCCTAAATCGCTCACCTGAGTAAAAGAGTTTAACCTTTGTTATCAATATAGCTTGTTTCTCAAAGAATATTGAACAAGAGCTGTCACAGTATGTAACAAATGCCTCCGAATGTGACATTGACCTATGAACAAGTACATAAAAAGTTGATCTTGCCTTTGTGTGTCAAATACATATGGCAAGTTATACACATGTTGCCTGAATAATCGCTGACAGGACTTGTCACAGTTGCCTGAAAAAGCACCTACCAAGGATCATTCCTATGAAGTTTCATCAAAATTGTCCAAGCCGTTTAGGAGAAGAAGATGATTATAACCAATTGTTGACATTTCCTTTAAGTTGCCATGGCAACCAGAGTTCTGCATGGAATTAATTTCTTTGAACAATTTAAAAAAAGCACCAACCAAGGATCATTCCTATGAAGTTTCATTAAAATTGTCCAAGCGGTTTAGGAGAAGAAGATGATTATAACCAATTGTTGACATTTTCCTTTAAGTTGCCATGGCAACCAGAGTTCTGCATGGAATTAATTTCTTTGAACAATTTTAAAAAAGCACCAACCAAGGATCATTCCTATGAAGTTTCATCAAAATTGTCCAAGCGGCTTAGGAGAAGAAGATGATTATAACCAATTGTTGACATTTTCCTTTAAGTTGCAATGGCAACCAGAGTTCTGCATGGAATTAATTTCTTTGAACAATTTTAAAAAAGCACCAACCAAGGATCATTCCTATGAAGTTTCATCAAAATTGTCCAAGCAGTTTAGGAGAAGAAGATGATTATAACCAATTGTTGACATTTTCCTTAAAGTTGCAATGGCAACGAGAGTTCTGCATGGAATTAATTTCTTTGAACAATTTTGAAAAAGCACCAACCAAGGATCATTCCTATGAAGTTTCATCAAAATTGTCCAAGCCGTTTAGGAGAAGATGATTATAATCAATTGTTGACATTTTCCTTTAGGTTGCAATGGCAACCAGAGTTCTGCATGGAATTAATTTCTTTGAACAATTTTGAAAAAGCACCAACCAAGGATCATTCCTATGAAGTTTTATCAAAATCGTCCAAGCGGTTTAGGAGAAGATGATTATAATCAATTGTTGACATTTTCCTTTAAGTTGCCATGGCAACCAGAGTTCTGCATGGAATTAATTTCTTTGAACAATTTAAAAAAAGCACCAACCAAGGATCATTCCTATGAAGTTTCATTAAAATTGTCCAAGCGGTTTAGGAGAAGAAGATGATTATAACCAATTGTTGACATTTTCCTTTAAGTTGCCATGGCAACCAGAGTTCTGCATGGAATTAATTTCTTTGAACAATTTTGAAAAAGCACCAACCCCAAGGATCATTCCTATGAAGTTTTATCAAAATCGTTCAAGCGGTTTAGGAGAAGATGATTATAATCAATTGTTGACATTTTCCTTTAGGATGCCATGGCAACCAGAGTTCTGCATGGAATTAATTTCTTTGAACAATTTTGAAAAAGCACCAACCAAGGATCATTTCTATGAAGTTTCATCAAAATTGTCCCAGTGGTTTAGGAGAAGAAGATGATTATAACCAATTGTTGACATTTTCCTTAACGTTGCCATGGCAACCAGAGTTCTGCATGGAATTCATTTCTTTGAACAATTTTGAAAAAGCACCAACCAAGGATCATTCCTATGAAGTTTCATCAAAATTGTCCGAGTGGTTTCGGAGAAGGTGATTATAACCAATTGTTGACGACGGACGACGAACGACGGACGATAGACACCGGACATAGACCGATCACAAAAGCTCACCTTGAGCACTTTGTGCTCAGGTGAGCTAAAAAAAGGTCATAACTTGATATCTATAATAGTATGAGTTAAAGACCTTGCTATACATTTGCATATTGTCTGTGGCAACATATGTACATTTAAGTCCCATTTGAACATCTCAAACAATTTTTGAGTTACGGCCAAGTGATAAATTGAAAATAGCTCAAAAAACAGAAAAGCTTAAAATTGTAATCAAGCTATTACTTATGCCTGAATTAATACTATTCTTTTAAAAAATTGTGACTATTTTTGACTATCGTGTTATTTTGGTGTAAACTGTCAGTGAAACATGTTTGATAAAATATGATTTTCACTCAGAAGTCCAGCCAATCCTAGGATTGTGTACCCTAACCTTGCATGATATCCACAAGACACCTGAGCCACTAAATATGTGCACATTTTATTGCTTGACAATACATTGAGCAGGTGTGAATGATTTAATGTTCAGAAATGTAATAAAATAGTGATCAAAAAATGATAAGGCTATTTTTTGTCTTATTATGGGTCAGATAACATCAATATTTCTGCACTGAAGGTCAGACAGTTACATCATGAATGGTACTAAATTTTTGTCATACTTTAGTCTATTATAAATAATTTGCTTTTCAGATTATAGTTAAAAATTATTTACCATACAACAAATAAATTGTCACAGTCAAAACACATGAACACAAAAGCACATGCCAATTTGACCCTGGTGAAAGGGCATTACAATAGTTACCAGAAATTAAAGGCAGAATTATGGGCCTTGTCTGCTAATAAACATGATTTTTTTTGAGTTGTGGGAAAGGGTATAATTGTTGTGGGAAAGGGTAGAATTGTTGTGGGAAAGGGTAGAATTGTTGTGGGAAAGGGTAGAATTGTTGTGAGAAAGGGTAGAATTGTTGTGGGAAAGGGTAGAATTGTTGAAGGAAAGGGTAGAATTGTTGAAGGAAAGGGTAGAATTGTTGTGGGAAAGGGTAGAATTGTTGAAGGAAATGGTAGAATTGTTGTGGGAAAGGGTAGAATTGTTGTGGGAAAGGGTAGAATTGTTGTGGGAAAGGGTAGAAGGTAGAATTGTTGTGGGAAAGGGTAGAATTGTTGTGGGAAAGGGTAGAAGGTAGAATTGTTGTGGAAAAGGGTAGAATTGTTGTGGCAAAGGGTAAGAGGTTTTAGACAACTCCACTGTTCAAGAAAAAACAGTAGAACTAAAAACCAGATAACATCCGTATAATATTTTCAGGATTATTGATTATACAAGCTCTTATGATCCAGACATCACTTCCCACATTAGCTATCATATAGAGTACAGGCCAGCACCTCCATAGTATCAGGAAAATAGCTGGATTGCCCAACCCCACGAATAGACTGGGTGATAGGCCCAGCCAGAATCCCACCCTATCACTCAGAAATTTTAACTTATCTAGCAAACTGATTACTATTGGCCATTTCTAATATCCAGACACTCTTATGTGTATGATTTTTATCATTTTGAAAAAGGTTTTGTTTTAGACAGAATTACTTAATGTGTTTGTATTATGCTGCTATGTTGATTGCAATAAAAGCAGTTACTTCTTTTGTTTTATCATAAGTACCGTTTGTTTGCGAGAAAAAAGAAGCTCTGGTGCAATCTACGAAAGTTTCATGCTGATGCTGTGACTATGTGAAGTTGGTGCAATCTACGAAGGTTTCATGCTGATGCTGCGACTATGTGAAGTTGGTGCAATCTACGAAGGTTTCATGCTGATGCTGCGACTATGCAAAGTTGGTGCAATCTACGAAGGTTTTATGCTGATGCTGCGACTATGCGAAATTGGTGCAATCTACAAAGGTTTCATGCTGCTACTGCGACTATTTGAAATTGGTGCAATCTACAAAGGTTTCACACTGATGCTGCGACTTTGTTAAGTTGGTGCAATCTACACGGTTTCATGCTGATGCTGAGACTATGTGAAGTTGGTGCAATCTACGAAGGTTGCATGCTGATGCTGCGACTATGCGAAATTGGTGCAATCTACGAAGGTTTCATGCTGCTACTGCGACTATGCAAAGTTGGTGCAATCAACAAAGGTTTCACACTGATGTTGCGACTATGTGAAGTTGGTGCAATCTACAAAGGTTTCATGCTGATGCTGTGACTATGTGAAGTTGGTGCAATCTACAAAGGTTTAAAGCTGCTGCGACTATGTGAAATTGATGCAATCTACGAAGGATTCACGCTGCTGAGATTATGTGAAATTGATGCAATCTACAAAGGTTTCATTAACTGCTACTGCGACTATGTGAAATTGGTGCAATCTACAAATGTTTCACGCTGCTGAGACTATGTGAAATTGATGCAATCTACAAAGGTTTCATACTGCTGCTGCGACTATGTGATATTGGTGCAATCTACAAAGGTTTCATACTGCTGCTGCGACTATGTGAAATTGATGCAATCTACAAAGGTTTCATACTGCTGCTGCGACTATGTGAAATTGATGCAATCTACAAAGGTTTCATACTGCTGCTGCGACTATGTGAAATTGGTTCAATCTACGAAGGTTTCACGCTACTGTGACTATGTGAAGTTGTTAATAAATATAGGCTTATACAAGAACAACAGACTCTTCTTGCAGAATACGCTCATACGTGGAACATGAAAATATTTAATATACTCTGCAAGATTACTGGGTACTTGATTTTATTTGTTTGACACATTTCCTATGATTTACTACTTTCATAGCAGGAGTGATTGCCCAAAACTGAAAAGTATTCAGTGCATCAAGTGTATCAAATTGAAATAACCAATATTTTGATAATTGTTATCAGCAATATCTTACAACTTGTTGACATATGATTGATAAGGTATTTCACACTTGGCAATCAGACTTTGTTTTCTATCAAAACAGCTGAATCTGGTATCTCGACCACCTATCTGTATAAATATTGTCCCATGTAAGCTATCTGTTTAATCCTGTAACTTGTTGGCTTAGCAGATTAGATTTCGGCAAATCACCCTTGTTCGCTTTCAACACTAGACTGTCAAATGGCAGACCACAAGAGCCAAAACCATGTTGATAACAAACCAGATATTGTAGCATGTGTTATGGCTGATTCTAGAACATGGCCCATGAAATTATTGTCTTCAGTAAACAAAATGTTGGCAATATATAGAAATAAAACTTCATAGTCCAAGCTTCTTAGACGATTCTATGCTCATTATAGGCTCCTATCATGTCTTATTAGGGCTCTTTGAAACTCAACACATTTGTGGACACACTGGAAATGTGTCAGTATACAGCATCAAAAACACCCTCACTGGAATGATCAATATGTTTCATGTTTTCTTGATGTTAAATGGACTTCTTCATGTCTGTAAATAGTGACCAATCAACATATAACATAACATTATAAATAATATTGTCATGATAACCACGAAACTTGGTCCACTTGTTCACATCTTACAGGTGGGTAAAGCAAGTACAATTACTCTTGCAAAAATACTGATTGAGGATAGCTGAAAAACATGATTTCACGTCACAGCATTACTTCAATAAGCATGTTTTATCAAAGTTCAAGTTTAATAAAATTCTTTATTGTTCAACATTTAGTGTCACTGTGATCAGCACATGTCAACAGGGGTCCATGCCATAAGATCTGTGTCAAGTGATAACAATTTTATACTGACTGAATGTCATGTAATGTTGTGGGCACATTTTGACACTAAATTTATTGTAAGTAAATAACCTGAAGCATTTGCAGACTTAAAGCCAAATACCTTATAACTGAGACAAGATACTTCAAACATGATTAATTGATTACTTGAAACCTAAGACAATTGTTAAGATCTTTATTGTTCTGACCTTTGACTCAGTCACTGAAATTGAGGGCCATAAATGTTTTTTTAAATACTGTTTTTGACTTAGCAGACTCTCAAAGCACATATTAAACTCACCCCCAAGCTGCTATATACGAGTTTCTAACATAAGTTCTGGGTACCCAACACTATTATAATAGGGTAATTGGTTATTTAAGAGACTAATGCTTAGGTGCATTGGTAACAATATGGCAGCCAAGTTTTCAGACAGGGAAGGCATTGCTCACTTCCTTAGATATTGAATCAGAAAAAAACATCACCTAAGTATCTATTAGGGCATGACAAAAATGTTAGGAGATGCTGCTGTGCTCTTTAGTTGACATGGAACTGATTAATGCCAAATTGCTAGGATAGCAATTGGTAACAGGTATATTTACGATGAAATTATAGATATATAAACAAATATCCAGCACTCACCATCATAGGATATGTATCTGAAGTCAAACTCTCGTGGAAACTCTGGAGCCTGGTGGGCTGCGAGACAGAGGGAGATGATGGCACACCAGAGGAGACACCTGGGGGTGGCACACGGAGCCTCGAGCTTCTCACCCATACTTCACTGAGGTATGCTCCTGTACCGGGCCTCCACACATCCTTCCCACATCACCACAACCTGCCACAAGAATGATGTTTGTGAAAATCTTGGACAAAATGATGGGGAATTATAGTCAATGAAGCAGTGGCACTGGGACCTAGTTGTCCAGTCTTCACTGTGGTTTGGCTCCATTAATCCTCATCGGATATATTGCTTTATACTGCCACCAGAATCGTTGTCATGATTGACTTGAGGAATCACAATGGTTATTAAGGTATGTAAGAGTCTCAGTAGGTAAGTGGGTGGTCTTGTACTTTTAAGACTTTTCCAGAATGACAATGAGAATGGCACAAAACAACAACAACAACAACAACAACCCCATTGCCAATGAGCATGGCCCAAATAAAGAACATTTTCACTGCTTCTGTCCACAATATAGAAACAGACAAGCTGAACATTCATAACCTATTTTGTAAATTATGTTTAAAAATGGATTGCATTTTTCCTCACAATATCTCCCAAAGGGTCATGTCAAAGCAGTATAACATGAAACAAAAACCCTGCACAAGATGGCATAAATCATTTTAAAGATGGCTTGAGTAATTATTTTCCCATTTAATACTGCAATATATTATTAAATTTAAACATTTATGGTTTTTATGGTACTATATTTATAAAGAAGAATGTATACTGGACTGAAAGTAAATAGAAAATGATTCATTGCATTATAGGGGCACCAAATAAAATTTATAAGTCTTCACTGATTCATAAAAAAGTAGCAGGGTTCATCCAAAATTCAAGAAGAGGACAGATGAAATACCATTATTCTTTTGAAGTCATTTCATATTACAAGTCATTTCTTCTTTATGGTATTATAAATCTAATCATAGAACTTATTTTTTGATAAGTTTAATTTAAGCCCTGCATCTTAAAAAGAGTGGCCAATGGGAATAACTTATATTCTAGCCGGAGTAACCAAGAAGCATATCACAACAAATAGTCTAGACGGAGTAACCAAGGATCAACAAATAGTCTAGACGGAGCAACCAATGAGCATATCTCAACAAATAGTCTAGACGGAGGAACAAAGGAGCATACCTGAACAATTAGTCTAGAGGGAGTTACCAAGGAGCATAACTCAACAAATAGTCTAGACGGAGGAACAAAGGAGCATACCTGAACAATTAGTCTAGAGGGAGTTACCAAGGAGCATAACTCAACAAATAGTCTAGACGGAGGAACAAAGGAGCATACCTGAACAATTAGTCTAGAGGGAGTTACCAAGGAGCATAACTCAACAAATAGTCTAGACGAGGTAACCAAGGCGCATAACTCAACAAATAGTCAAGACAGAGTAACCAAGGTGCATTACTCAACAAACAGTCTAGATGGAGTAACCAAGGAGCATAACTCAACAAATAGTCTAGACAGATTAACCACGGAGCATAACTCAACAAATAGTCTAGACTGAGTAACCAAGGAGCATAACTCAACAAATAGTCTAGACGGAGTAACCAAGGAGCATAACTCAACAAATAGTCTAGACGGAGTAACCAAGGAGCATAACTCAACAAATAGTCTAGACAGAGTAACCAAGAAGCATATCTGAACAATTGGTCTAGAGGGAGTTACTAAGAAGCATAACTCAACAAATAGTCTAGACTTGGTAACCAAGGCGCATAACTCAACAAATAGTCTAGACAGAGTAACCAAGGTGCATAACTCAACAAACAGTCTAGATGGAGTAACCAAGGAGCATATCTGAACAAATAGTCTAGAGGGAGTTACCAAGGAGCATAACTCAACAAATAGTCCAAACGGAGTAACCAAGGCGCATAACTCAACAAATAGTCTAAAGGAAGATACTACAACAAATATTCTTTACATATTGACTGAAGAGAATTAACTCAATACATATCGTAGAACTTTAAGAGTAATTGCATACATTTACTGTAATATTCTAATTGAGGAAATAAACTGTAAGTTGATATCTAAAACAGTTTCTGAATGATGTGCAACACTAGTCTTTGTATGATAGAGGTTGTAACCCCCTTTTAAAAAAAAAAGGGATTTTTTTTTACATAGTACCTGTGACTGATAATTGTGGTGCCAAGTATGCACCCAGAATCCAAAATATGGCATAATTTAGTATGCAGACTCTCAAAATAGTTGAATATTATTTGTTTCTAAGGTTTCGTGTAGAAAATGAAGAAGGATTTGGTATGTGAAGTTTACACAATTTCTAATTTTGCCTTGAAAAACACATGCTAAAATGGCAATTACTTCTATTGATTTGCTTTTAAGACGTTGATATATAAAGTGCATTGCTAAATAAAAAGAAAGTGTGCATGGTTTATAAAGTTATTCTTATGTATGCACAGATGTGTTATAAAAATGTTTCATGTGTCCATCAAGTCATGAATGTGACACCACAAGTAACATGACACAATCTTAAGTGTTACCTTCATACTCAAATTGTAATAAAAAATCTCAAATACAAAAATGTAGGTGCAGCACGCATAATACAAAATGCCTTGTTAGCATTCTGCATGAAAAAATGCATACTAAAACATTAAGAAGTAAATATCAAATTTCAAATGAGACCTTTAAATGTTAGATCTTATAAATTAAACTACCTTAGTATGAGACACTTTCAATCTAGCCTGTAATGTAGAAGTATTACAGAATTTATCTTAAATTATATCTATCAGGATGGATATCAAGATAAATAAAAAAAGTGTGTGGTTTTGAGTTATTCTAACCAAGCTGTGCAGACACTATTGTGGTGTTTTCAAGTATTGAAGTTTATTGTTTCTTATCCTTAAACATGTTATTAAAGGATAAGGTTTAAATGAAATATCATTGTACTTATAAAAAAATATAATATAATAATTAAAAATGAATAACTTACATCACACTGCAGAAAAATAGATTTAACATAGAGACCAACACAATACTGAGGTTCGTCTGTTATATTTTAGTATGAAAATTCTCAGCACAATTATACCCCAAAAATGAAATATCTTAAAAATTCACATAAATCATTTCATCCACTTGAACATTTATAATCCAATTAAGGTTCAAATAGAATTGCACAACACAATAGAGATTTTACTTAATAAATGTTTCTAAAGATTGTGGGCAAATATTTTTCCAAGTTATGTCACCCCACCAAAAGTCTCGGTGACCGATGAACGTACAATAAATCTTCAATTATACATGTCATGCCCAAGTCTCGACACATTTACTTATTACCCATATTATATATCTCCTAACCTTATGAACCATTGTAATGAATTGTTTATGAGCCAAGCTCACTATAATTTAATACAATTATTATATCAACTTAAATAAAACTAGTGCATTATAAGTTATACTGAAGGTGATTGGGAATGGGGGAAGGATGGCGGAATGGGATGTGGGTATGGTGAAAGTGATAGGGAATGGGGGCAGGGAAGGCAGAATGGGATGTGGGGATGGTGAAGGTGATAGGGAACGGGGGCAGGGAAGGCAGAATGGGATGTGGGGATGGTGAAGTCGATAGGGAATGGGGGCAGGGAAGGCAGAATGGGATGTGGGGATGGTGAAGGTGATAGGGAATTGCGGCAGGGAAGGCAGAATGGGATGTGGGGATGATGAAGGTGATAGGGAATGGGGGGAGGGAAGGCAGAATGGGATGTGTGGATGGTGAAGGTGATAGGGAATGGGGGGAGGGAAGGCAGAATGGATGTGTGGATGGTGAAGGTGATAGGGAATTGCGGCAGGGAAGGCAGAATGGGATGTGTGGATGGTGAAGGTGATAGGGAATTGCGGCAGGGAAGGCAGAATGGGATGTGGGGATGATGAAGGTGATAGGAAATGGGGGCAGGGAAGGCAGAATGGGATGTGGGGATGGTGAAGGTGATAGGGAATGGGGGCAGGGTAGACAGAATTGGATGTGGGGATGGTGAAGGTGATAGGGAATGGGGGCAGGGAAGGCAGAATGGGATGTGGGGATGGTGAAGGTGATAGGGAATGGGGGGAGGGTAGGCAGAATGGGATGTGGGGATGGTGAAGGTGATAGGGAATGGGGGCAAGGAAAGCAGAATGGGATGTGGGGATGGTGAAGGTGATAGGGAATGGGGGCAGGGAAGGCAGAATGGGATGTGGGGATGGTGAAGGTGATAGGGAATGGGGGCAGGGAAGGCAGAATGGAATGTGGGGATGGTGAAGGTGATAGGGAATGGGGGCAGGGTAGGCAGAATGGGATGTGGGGATGGTGAAGGTGATAGGGAATGGGGGCAGGGTAGTCAGAATGGGATGTGTGGATGGTGAAGGTGATAGGGAATGGGGGCAGGGAAGGCAGAATGGGATGTGGGGATGGTGAAGGTGATAGGGAATGGGGGCAGGGAAGGCAGAATGGGATGTGGGGATGGTGAAGGTGATAGGGAATGGGGGCAGGGAAGGCAGAATGGGATGTGGGGATGGTGAAGATGATATGATATGGGGGAGGGTTGGCAGATGAGAATGTGGGGATGGTGAAGATAATAGGGAATCAGAGGAAGGGTTGGCATTGATAAACTATAGGTTTATAATTTATAATGTAAAATCAAGCAGAAATTTCATCAGTAAATAAGTTTATTTAATATAATTCTCTCATTAAGAATCTATTTTAGTCACTCAAATAGTAGTGTTAAGCTTATAATGTGCCTGAGTAGACATTGTCTATCGGACCACTTGACATTAAATCCCACATTAATTATGTTATTGAAGATAAAATAACATGTTAAACCCTCATTTCTGATAAAAAAGAGATAGGTCCATTAACTTTATATAAATCAACTCTGTTTATCATAGCAATTCTTTAATAGAAAGTGACATTAACTTACATTAATTATCATGTTATGAGAAATCTATCCATTTAAATAATTCTGTTTTAGTTTGTTGATATTTTTTCATAACTGCATCACCTACCAAAGATGATGATTTTGATTCTGATCAACCCCCCCCCCCCCCATCCCACAATATTGTATGATTACATGTAAAGATCACACATTATGATTGCATTCATGATATATATATATGGTGCATGCTGTCATAATGTGTGTGATCTTTTCAGAGAAGACTAAAAATATTGCTCAATCAAACAGACACAGTCCTTGTATTCCATTTACAGCTACATGTAGACTACTTCTTACACAAGAGTTGCACTCATTGACCCTTTTTGAATTAACTCACACAGATTCTGAGGTTTCCCACAACATAACTTCTATTAGTTAATACATATGATGGTGCCAACCATCCTATAAACATGTATGTTACACTTAAGTATGTTGAAGTTACGATAAATTTACTTGAAGGAAGCATTAGTGATAATAAATTGTAAGATGTGAAAAAATAACAGCCATTTTGCACAAACATACATGATTTTTTTCAAAATCAGTCAAATTCAGTTTTTTAAATAATTGGTTATTAATGTCAGTGTTCGACACTAACGGCGTCCCGGGATCCCGAGGACACCAATTTTTCAGGAGGGACACCTGAACTTCGAAGTCCGGTATTCCGTCGGGACACTTAAATTTTTGACTGATAATCGCTAAATATCAATAAATAAGTAGCATTTAATTAATTTATTACCTAAATTCTAACTCCCCTAAATTTCTTGACAGCACATGTCAAAACGATATTATTAATTATCGTTATCAGACTCATCAAAGCGAAAGTATAGCTGACTATTTGACTATAGTTACGTCATGAATCTATAAATAAACAGGTCATTTCAGAAGGCGCATGCAGGTTAACGCTTCCGTTTTGTTATTTACATTTTAAACAAGGTCAGAGCTGACAGAGATTTATTATCGGTAAAATACTTATGTGGAATTGTTTTGCTTATGTGTCAGAACCGCCCAAAAAGATGCCAACTCTGATGATACCTTTTTATATAATATGATACGACCTTTGAGTATTTACAGTAACATTTACGACACAAAAGAACTGCATCCTACATTCAGCATTCTTTGTTAATTGGCATTCAACTTATCAATATTCTTTGTTAATTTTAAAGACATATATTTTATGCTTTGATAAAAAAATAATAGAAATAAAATTTGCAGGGTTTTATTCATTAATTCAATCAATTTGTAAAATTTTATGACTTTTTGGCGCGAAAATTAACATGTATACACAATTTTTGGTCGTCTGCTCTTCCGGTATGCACTACGACTGTTGGGCAGTCTGATTGATTTATCAACAGCTCTACTAAATATTGATTGGAGTTTTCACAAGCCAGATGTAATATTCCTACAGTTTCTTAATGAAAAGCACGACATTTGACAAGACCCTGAACCATAATGTATTGTATGCGTATTTTCCAAAAATCTAAAAATAGTAACAACATCAAGTTTTTGTTTACATTGTATCCATCTCTGTTTTTGACTGAAAACAAAAGGGACTTCTCCCGCTTTTGAACCCAATCTACCAACTTAGAGACCAAAATATACCTTACTGCCATTCAGTGCTACTAACCTGTCATTACATGCTGCTGAAAACATGTATAATATGGTGGTGTATACTTGCATTACAAATTGAAAAGTAAAAGGATGTTGAATTTAATATTAAAACGGGCTCAAAAATGTAAAAAGTGGAAGGGACTCCTAATTTCAGGAAGGGACACCTGATTTCAAATGTTGGTGTCCCTTCGGGATCCCTTGGAAAAATGGTTAGTGTCGACCCCTGAATGTAGTCAATCAATTTCATGTTTTATAGCTTTAATATTGAATATCATTACAACATTGAACAAGCAATAAAAGGAAGGTCATGCTAATTATGTAAGATATTTACATTCCTGAATAATCATAATGTTCCATAGATGATGGACATAATATATTCTGAAGAGAAAGTCAAGTCATGTAAACATTACTTTATTTGAAACATCCATCAAATGTTGACATTCAATTATTTACTAAAGAGGCAGGACAAAAAAGCCCTTAAGGCCTAAAATATGATTTATAAATGTTTATGACAGTCTGGGATACACATATGCACTGAGGTCCTGCTTGTAATGCTACCGTTCTCTGTACTCTGTATGACATTTATTTGTGTGGTCGATGATTAAAAAGAACTTAAACATATTAAACAGAATTTAACTTTGAATTTCATTCATAAAAAAGCCATTTTCTTCAATGGACTTTTATCCAGGAGCCACTATGTCTCCACTGAACGAGCACCTTTACTTGTATTTTTTACTGATTCCTTTCACAATCCACCACCAGTTATCTAGCTTACCTTTTTAAGTTGATTTATAAAAGATAAGAGGTAATATCAGAGACATATATGATTTTTATTACACCCTGACCAGACTTTTTGGCTAATATATGGGAATTATATTCTTGTCCAATAAAACATTCACAATATTCCTTCATGAATGTCTCATTAATATAGCTTCCTAAAAAATTGATTATATTGAAATATTGTAAAATATCAACAACAATTATTCCTGACATTTTATTAAGATTATACACAAGATTTTTTGACTTCCAAAGAATTGTACTCAGAAATTAATAGTGATATGAAGAATAATTCTCCCAAGAAACAACATAGCAGTGTGGCACTGATGGTTCCCAAGAAACTACAAAGCAAGTTTGGCACTGATGCTTTCCCAAGAAACTACATAGCAGTTTGGAACTGATGCTTCCCAAGAAACTACATAGCAGTTTGACTCTGATGCCAATCCAAAGAAACTACATAGCAGTTTGGCACTGATGGTTACCAAAAAACTACATAGCAGTTTGGCACTGATGGTTACCAAGAAACTACATAGCAGTTTGGCTCTGATGGTTACCAAGAAACTACATAGCAGTTTGGCACTGATGGTTACCAATAGTCTACATAGCAGTTTGACTCTGATGCTAATCCCAAGAAACTACATAGCAGTTTGGCACTGATGGTTACCAAGAAACTACATAGCAGTTTGGCACTGATGGTTACCAATAAACTACATAGCAGTTTGACTCTGATGCTAATCCCAAGAAATTACATAGCATTTGGCACTGATGCTTCATAAGAAACTACATAGCAGTTTGGCACTGATGCAAATATGCCAATGCTCTAATGCCAGATTGTTTTTTTTAAATACAATCTATCCCTAGAGAGCAGCAATTTTCCCCATTTACCCTGACCCTTATATTGCCTACAGCCTGCACATATCACTCTTCTCTAGCTTTAAACTCCTCAAGTGTAGGTACTTGAAGTCCATTGACCATTCTTGACAAGGTCTTAACTATGTACTGTGAGGTCATCCCAGGTCAACAAATGTCTGGAAACTCTCAGACAAGGTGATCATTTCTGTTATCCCAATAATAAAAGCACTAGACCATCTGTATGTAATGCCTGCCATAATTGCTGTTTGAACACTCTGTGTCAGGTCCATTAATTGCCAATAATCTCACCATAACTTCTGGCTTCCTGGCCAAGGCTGGTGCCAAGTCTATAGGTTAAGGTAGAGTAACCTCAATAAGTAGACATATCCACACCAAGTGTGAAAAAAATTGTGATCATGTTCTGTTTATGCCTTAACTTGTTGAAGACATGGCACTTATTCAAAAGTCCTGCAAGTTTTCAGAACACCTCAGTTATTGTGAATTTAATTTCTACTAGCATTCATTTTCCATCACCCTCTCTAGATCTTAAATCCATTCCTATAAGAAGACTGTGCAAATTTGGTCAAGAACCTGAATTAAACAGCATTTATAGAGGTCAAGACAATGTCCATTGACAGTTACACATGTAGTACAGGTCTGTCAGGCATGTATCCTCTGTGCTAATGATGTAGAAAATGAATGCCATTCACTCCATATTATGACAAGTTGACAGTGACACAAATGACCGTAAATACAGCTACATTTCACCTGGACTTGGAGTACGGGCTATAAATCAACTTATTTGAGCATTATAGCAAAAGAAATTGACAAATTGATTATCAGTTTTGCAAGAACATTTATTATATATGAATTTCAATGAGATTGTTTTGTTTTGACTGATGCCAGATAAGCAATAGATTAAACGCAAAATGGCTGAATTTGCTCATGAAAACTCAACTTTAGTACAATCATGCAAATAAGGACAATTCCCAGCACTTACAGGGCCATTATGTAACCACCAAATACTCCTAAATTACAAGGAAGTCCATTTTTATCTGCAATTTCTCACACAGAATTGGCACAATTTCCTGTTGGGTAAATTTGGCTGGTGATCAAGCCATAAAAAAAACACAGTTCAATTCTTTTGGATTGAGCTAATATCTGTTAACATTTCCAAGAAAATATTTTTTATAATGTCATGAAACGTATTGCCACTGGCTTTGTGAAAAATCTTTAATGCCAGCCATTTCACACTTTTGTTCAAAATAATGGACATTTGTAATTGTGGGCATCATGGGTAAACAGCCATTCTTTGGTTTATTTTGCACTAAAAACCAACAGCAACATAAACAGAGATTGGGGGTATAAAGAAAATTGCTGCTTAAAGGTTTGATCTAAAAAAAATTATGGTTTTCACGTTTGCGGTGAAATCAGAACAGAACTCAGATGGCATCACATTTAGAAAGTTACTCATGTGCCCAAAGGAATGGCACGTGAAATGTGCGGTGTTGCAGGTTCCGTGCAATAACACATGGAATATGTTAGCTTGTGTGTGGGCTGAGCAATAGAAGTATATTAATCTTAACATGTTACCCCAATAAATGTCTCTATCTGCAGAAACAAAATCTCCAAAGCCTTATGGGGCTGCCCCACCCTGAAAAATTATTGTTATTCTATAATAGTTAAATTATATAATAGAAAAATCTTTCAGAATTCATCCAAGTCAAAACATATTTCTAAGCAATTGTCTCGAAAATAACAAAAAATACTATGAATCATTAAGAAATAGTTTAATGTGACAGATAATTGATGTTTGTTTCAAACACAACCCATTACCATCTTGAAATGAACAGCCAAGCAACAGAAATGTTCAAGTTAAAACGAAATATTAGATACTAATCCTAGGGTTGTTGACAAAGTCATGAAACATTGCAGTGAGGTGATAAACTTCCATTGTTCGGAGGGCGGGTCAAGTAGGCACAAGTCTGGTCCTCAAATTAGGGCCTCATGACCCTTGATAAAGTCAAACTCCATTACTTTAACCAAGCCCCAGCAGAGACCTAACCAGGGAATGGTAAATATTAATTAAACAATACAGAAAACAACAAAACTGTTTGATACAATCAGAAGACAACATTTTAACAAACAGTTCTAGGGACAATTAGATGGTGAAGAGAATTCATTGAAGCCAATGAGCTGTATCATGGTAATTCAGCATTTTTAAGAGAATTGTTACTTATATTAATTTTATTGATTCAACAAACAGTTTCATTCCCATTTAGAAAAACACATAAATTTGTAAATAATGTTAAGAGCAACAAGCAACATAGTATGTGCTTATAAACAGGTGTAAAGTTTAACTTTCACAACATTGTTGACACAATAAATTAAATTTAACAATGTTTTTGTTTATTTTTGGTGATCTATTACAAATGTAAACACTCCACATAGAATGGAAACATAGGTCAGACCTACAGGTGGTTTGGGAGGTGAAATTTCACTCCAATGTAACATTATCTTGTAAATTATTTCACAATTTATTGCTAAATTGACAGAAATGATCGACCTCCAAATGAGCTATGAAAACCACAACACAAGGTTTTCAGACTTGGTAGCAAAGAGTACTAAAACATATGATGCATTTAAAATTGCACTTGTTTTTTTATGGTTTCACTGTCTCAGTCAGGATTTTAGGTTTGATTCTTCTTAAAACATGTCTGTGTATGGTCTTTGGCAATGTTTGTACTAAGTTTTTTTTCAAAATCTTGAACAGGATTTGAGTGATTTCCAAAATGTAAGTTTTTGCATGATGTAACAACTGCTGACAAGATTAAAACCAAAGCCTTAACAATACCTTGACATTTTTCTTCGAAAAAACAGATAATGATAAGTAAGTTCTGTTCACATTCATGACCAAAATTTGGCTGGAGCCCAGGGTCCCACAGAGAAAACACATCTTTCACAGCCTTAGTAGCAGTTATGTTTTGTGAAGATTTTATCATATTTTATTGGTAAAATGAAAATGTGAAAACACTTGTGAACTTTGGCACCTTGGTGAATGTAGGCTAAAAAACATTAATTTTATAGCACCTCAGCTTGATCACGTTTACATTTTACTTGAATTAAAACTAAAAAAAGGAAGTCTTTAATTCGATTGGGACACATAGCTGATGTCTCCTGTTTGAGACCAGATAGCACTATGACATGAAAAGTGAAGAAGTCGCGCTACTATTTCAATGATCTGGAATTTCCTATCATTGTCATAACAATGTCTTGTGATGTCTAAACGTTGTCTGGACGGTGTCCTGTGGAATGGGTATGATCTGGAAAAATATTTCATTGCCATTTCTTGCCGATTGAGGTCAGATATTGCCGATGTCTTCTGTCAGTGTCGGATCACTGTCTGATCTCTGTCGGCATCGGGGAAATTCAGGACGCTGTGGGAACAGATTTGGTTGTTTTTACTATGTGAAAGATACAATTCAGATTGAGAATGGGATGCCCTTGGACAAATCACTGTCTCATAGAATGGCTTATCAGATATCATCTACATGGTTCAACTCTCAGAGTGTTACATTAATTCAACCTTAAGTATTACTACAAAGTTCTTGTGACAATGAGAAAAGCCTGTAGTAATGTTTTCTAAAGTCAATGACTCCTTAATATTGACATCAATGTGCTACAAGGCAAATTAATTCCCTCCCTTTTCTCTGATCAAACATTTGAGGATAAAGGCTTGTACTGAATTTCAACAAAAATCCAATTAATTTTAAAAGATCTTGAAGCAATAAAAAACAACAAAGCCTCAAATAGTTTACTTAAATAAAAAACGTAGAAAACAAAACACCAAGTGTCTACATCTTGTACGCGAAATGGGATACTTATGGACGTGGAGACAACAAAAATAATTGGAAGATTCGATGAACATTTAATGGGCCAAACCCAGTGTAAACCAAAACCAAAATTGGCTAATAAAGTATTATGACCTTCCACCAAGACAAGTAGAGCCAATTTTCCGCCTGGTGTTTAAATTGATTGGATTACCAGCAAGAAACACTACACTTAAAGGCAGTTGATATAAATTCTTGACTATAAAGGTTCACCTTGTGGGTTCATTATGCCAAGCCCAACATCAAACTAGCTGTCAACAGGAAAATGAGTGGTTTTGCATATCTGTAAATGGCGTGACAAAAAGATGTAGTCACTGTAGACATTTTGACTTAAAGCAGCAATCTGACAAATGACCATTACAAAATATCACACATGGGAACATAATTGACTGTAAACATGAAGTCAACCCAGCATCATCATATATTTTCTACATCATTAGGTTGTATGACAGGACACTAATGTTACACATAATTTACATCATAACCTAAATCAAGAGGAACAATTTACAAAATACTGTAAATCACTGTGTATAGGACCCTAGCAAAAATAAAGACATATATAGTCAAAAATATATGAGAAAAATCGAGTTGAAAAAAACTTAAAACCTCTATAAATACTATAAATAGGACCCAGTGAAAAAAATCGACAAGTACCAAAATCACAGCGCACAGTGATGCCACAGTATGCATGCTTATTTGTTATTTTTTTAATAGTACTGATCGCTATTTAGTCAGTATATCATATTTTTGACTCTATACAAGACTGATATTGTTTAATTGGGAAAATGGTTGTAATTAAGCGTGCAAGGTTCTCAAAGACACGAACCCTACCCATTGAATAGGACTTTTATGGTACTGCAAACTGATGCCTTGATAATCAAGCTTAAATAAATAAGTACAAACCTATAATTTCTATGATTTAAACTGTTGTATACAGCTTGTATACATTTATAGAAACTGCAAAATGGAAGTTTGAAATTTTTCGGACAGAAATCCTTTGTCTTTAATTGCGTTGCACAGATTATGATATCACAAAATGTATCTCCCTTTTCTGTTTTGCACTGCCAGATTTTTGATGATGCAAAACGCACAGGTGTAGATACTTTTTCAAACATTTGCATAAACGTGTCAGTCGATAAAGATTTATCATGCTCTTATCTGGCAAACTTTCTTTGCAGAGTGCTAAATGTGTTAAATATTTGCAACCTCAGTGCCCCCACTCCAAATGATGATGGCCTGCAATACAGTTTGCATTTGTCTTAATTCCAATGGCTTTAAAAGGCGCATGCAGTGTCTATTCTTCCAGAGATGAAAGTATGGGTGTAATGCAGATAAAGCCCATCACATAATATCGCAATCACCTGGTATTTGCCAAATCAATAGTTATATTCTTTCCTAAAACATTAAGATTTTGTCAACTTTGCAATACAACACTGTAAAACACAACAGGGTTGAAGGAACACAACGGGGTAGAAGAAACACAAAAGGATAGAAGAAACACAACAGGTTAGAAGGAACAGAATGGGTTTAAAATAGAAGAAACACAATATTTTAGAAGGAACAAAATAGGGTAGAAGGAACACGCTGGGTTAGAAGAAACACAACAGGGCAGAAGGAACACAACAGGGTAGAAGGAACACAAAGGGTTAGACGGAACACAACATGGTTGAAGGAACACAACAGGGTAGAAGGAACACAATAGGTTAGACGGGACACAACAGGGTAGAAGGAACACGACAGGTAATAAGGAACACAAGCAGGTAGAAGGAAAACAACAGGTTAGAAGAAACACAACAGGGTAGAAGGAACAAGATGGGTTAGAAGGAACACGATGGGTTAGAAGGGACATGACAGGTTAGAAGGAACACAAGCGGGTAGAAGGAACACAACAGGGTAGAAGGAACACAACAGGTAAGAAGGAACACAACAGGGTAGAAGGAACACAATGGATTAGAAGGAACAAAACAGGATAGAAGGAACACAACAGGTTAGAAGGAACAAAATGGGTTAGAAGGAACACAACAGGGTAGAAGGAACGCAACAGGTTAGAAGGAACACAAGCGGGTAAAAGAAACACAATGGGTTAGAAGGAACACAACAGGGTAGAAGGAACACGACAGGGTAGAAGGAACACGATGAGTTAGAAGCAAACATAACAGGGTACAAGGAATGCAGTAGGATAGAATGATCACAGCCAGGTAGAAGATTCATAAAGGGTTAGAAAGAACAAGTAGAAAGATCACAGCAATGTAGAATGATAACAACGGGGTAGAAGGAACACAACAAGGTAGAAGGAATGCAACAAGTTAGAACAATCATGATCTACAACTTAAAGGCTTTTAAATTAGCACCATTATAGTCTCTATGAGTTCGGATTTTACAGAGATATGTTTTAAAAAGATAGTTTCAAAATTGTTAGATGAGTTATCCTCAAAATTACTTTTCAATAAAAAATATTGTGTCATAAGTTTCGTATAATAAGTAAATAGATTAAAGAAAACTCATTAAACCAGTGAAACTACCTGTGCAACATACTTATTTTCTAAATGAATCCTTGCAGAAATAATTTTAATAGCAATCTCTTGCAGCCCATGTGCACACCTGATGCAAATTCAATAAACCCGGTAGATTGTTTTCAAACTGTATACTCACCCCCACACAAGGTCTGATTGCAAATATTTCAAGCCTTTATGTTTAAAGGCCTTACAATGCAAATTCCATAACCGGAAATCATACAGTCATCATGACTCATTTTACAAAAAAGCTGCAGATGCAATGCCCATTTGGGGACTGATATTCCCTGTTTCTCATAAAAAGTATTCAAGGGGTTTCAAAGGGTTTCCTAGGCAGTATTCATTACTAACCAGGGTGGTATGCCCTAAGAAGAAACTTTCCAGTACCCAGACTCTCAAATTTATCTAAAGAACATTTGGAAACTTGTTTATGGATGCACCTACAAGGACAACAAGAGCACTAGGGTGCAAACACTAATGCTTGTCAGTGTCTCAGCATGCAGACAATGTATTTTCGGAAACTCTTCTGAAACTGAAGGTTGATACAGGCCAGAACTTAAAAATTGTGGTTTGTGAGATAAATCAAAGTTGACCTGTAATTTATGGTGTTAAACAGGTGTACAAAAGTTACTTAAACCTTTCTTTCCTTTCATGATGTATTGTTTGGTCAAAACCAACCTACCAAGTGACCTACAAGCTCACTTCACCCCCCCCCCCCCCACCCCCCACCTTACTTTGATTCAAAATGTATTTTAAAATGTTTGTCAAACAAGAGGGCCATGGTGGCCCTAAATCGCTCACCTGAGTTAAAGAGTTTAACCTTTGTAATCAATATAGCTTGATATTTGTTCTAAAAGAATATTGAAAAACATACTGGTCAAACATGTTGCCTGGATAATCACTGACAGGACTTGTCAGAGTTCCCTGCACACTGCACTTGTCACAGTTTCCTGCACAATGACAGGACTTGTCGATTGACTGAACACTGACAGGATTTTGTATAGTTGCCTGCACACTGACAGGACTTGATGATTGACTGCACACTGACAGGACTTTGTTCAGTTGCCTGCACACTGACAGGACTTGATAATTGACTGCACACTGACAGCACTTGGTACAGATACCTGCACACTGACAGGACTTTTTTCAGTTGCCTGCACACTGACAGGACTTGTTCAGTTGCCTGCACACTGACAGGACTTCATTCAATTGCCTGCAAACTGACAAAACTATGTTCAATTGCTTGCACACTAAAATAACTTTTAGTGTAGATACACAAACAACAAACATTGCACCATCCAATATTATCTACATCATTTGTTCCTGTGTAAGGCTTATTCACTATCCACACAGAAGATAAGATTTGTTGTTTTGAATAATCTACATGAAGTTTACAATAATATACATGAAGTTCAATGGAAAAGTCTGATTATTAAATTTATCATGAAGTAAAAATGAAATTTCTTATATGGAATAGAGTGTATAATAATTATTTTAATCTATAATCCTGAAAAAACAACAATAATTACCTTATAAGTGACTATGTTGAAGACTTAATAGACTTTAAAATCTATTCCCTTGTTACTAAAAATAGAAAGTAGAGGAATCTCCAACAGAAAGGGAGACCATATAGCTAGACTTGCTGCCCTTGTTTCAAGGGTAAACTTTACATAACTATCAAATTTTAACAAAATGTATTTATAATGAAAACTGTGTTGAGTGAGGCCAGTTTTTCTTCAGGGGCATAATATAAATAAACATGGTAGGTAACCGATAGACAATGTAACACACCAAATATTTAAGCAATGGGCCAAATAGTATTTGCCAAAAAAAGTTTTGTAATTTTGTTCTTTAGGTTGCCATGGCAACCAGAGTTCTGCATGGAATTCATTTCTTTGAACAATTTTGAAAAAGCACCAACCAAGGATCATTCCTATGAAGTTTCATCAAAATTGTCCAAGGGGTTTAGGAGAAGAAGATGATTAAAACCTATTGTTGACATTTTACTTTAAGTTGACATGGCAACCAGAGTTCTGCATGGAATTAATTTCTTTGAACAAATTTGAAAAAGCACCAACCAAGGATCATTCCTATCAGGTTTCATCAAAATTGTCCAAGCGGTTTAGGAGAAGATGATTATAACCTAGTGTTGACATTTCCTTTAGGTTGCCATGGCAACCAGAGTTCTGCATGGAATTCATTTCTTTGAACAATTTTGAAAAAGCACCAACCAAGGATCATTCCTATGAAGTTTCATCAAATTTGTCCAAGGGTTTAGGAGAAGATGATGATTATAACCAATTCTTGACATGTTCCTTTAGGTTGCCATGGCAACCAGAGTTCTGCATGGAATTCATTTCTTTGAACAATTTTGAAAAAGCACCAACCAAGGATCATTCTTATGAAGTTTCATCAAAATTGTCCAACCGGTTTAGGAGAAGATTATTATAACCAATTGTTGACATTTTCCTTTAGGTTTCTATGGCAACCAGAGTTCTGCATGGAATTAATTTCTTTGAACAATTTTGAAAAAGCACCAACCAAGGATCATTCGTATGAAGTTTCATCAAAATTGTCTAAGCGGTTTAGGAGAAGAAGATGATTATAGCCAATTGTTGACGCCGAACGACGGACGGCAAACGACGGATGACAGACGCCTGACATAACCCGATCACAATAGCTCACCTTGAGCACTTTGTGCTCAGGTGAGCTAAAAAGTAGCTGTTTATTTATTTTTAGTCTGTAATCGTTTTCAACAAATTAAAATGTCTTAATATTTGCACAATTTGGCAACATAATTGCTGGTTTTGAAGGATACGAGCCAGGGTTCTTTTCATTTAAATTACTCCATAAATACTTTAATTGCTCAATTAAACAATGAGATATGACTTACATGTTTAAATATATCACCATTACTCAATGCATACACACTTTTAAAGGAATCATTACAGTTACAACTAATGTACATAATATTTAACAATAAAAGATAAGAAAAAGCCACATACATTTATGTCAGATATTGAGTTGAGAGAGAGACAGGGTAAGAGGGTCTGGAGAGACAGGGTATTGAGGTCAGGGCAGATTGGGATTTGTGGAGATTGGGTAAAGGGAAATTGGGTACCAGGGTATATTGAGGTAAATGAGCCAGAGGAGACATGGTCAGGGGGGTCAGTGCAGATTGAGGTAAGGGGGAGATTGAGGTAAAGGGGTGAGCAAGGTAAGGGGGTCAGGAGAGATAGGGTAAGAAGATCAGGGCAATTTGAGAATACATGGAGATTGGGTAATGGGGAGATTCGGTGAGGGAGAGATTGGGTAAAGGGGGAGATTGAGTAATGGGGAGATTGGGTTATGGGGAGATTGGGTAAAGGGGGAGATTGGGTAATGGAGAGATTGGGTAATGGGGAGATTAGGTAAAGGGGGTAATTGGATTTTGGGGAGACTGGGTAATGGTGAGATTAGGTAAAGGGGAAGTTTGGGTAACAGGGAGATAGGGTAATGGGGAGATATGGTTAGGGGGATATTTAGTAAGGAGGAGATTTAGGTTGAAGGGGAGATCAAAATAAGGGGGTCAGGAGAGGCAGGTTAATTGGGTCAGAGGAGATTGAGGTAAAGGATATTGAGAAAGGGGGAAATTGAGGTTAGGGGTCATGGGAGGGTAAGGGGTCAGGGTGTTAGAGAAATTGAGGTAAGAGGAGATTAGGTAAGGCGGTAATGGGGTCATGGGAAAAACGTTAAGGTTAATAAAGGGGTTTAGGGGTGACTGTGATAAGTGGGGGATCAGGTAAAGGGGTGGGGGAGATTCCGTATGAATAAAAAGGGGAGGGAAATTCGTAATATGGAGATAGTGGGGAGATTAGGGGGCCATGACAAATTGATAAAAAAGAGGGTCAAGAGATTGTGGTAAGGTGTCAGGAGAGATTGAGGTAAGGTGTCAGGGGAGAATGAGGTAAGGTGTCAGGGGAGAATGGGGTAAGGTGTCAGGGGAGATAAGGTAAGGTGTCGGAAGAGATTGAGGTAAATGGGTCAGGGGAGATTTAGGTAAGGTGTCAGGAGAGATTGAGGTATACTGTCAGGAGAGATTGAGGTAAGGTGTCAGGGGAGATTGGAGTAAGGTGTCTGGGGAGATTGGGATAAAGTGTAAAGGGAGATTGAGGTAAGGTGTAAGGGGAGGTTGAGGTAAGGTGTCAGCGGAGATTGTGGTAAGGTGTCAGGGGAAATTGTGGTAAGGTGTCAGTGGAGATTGAGGTAAGGTGTCAGGAGTTGAGTTAAAGTTTCAGGGGTGATTGAGGTAAGTGTGTCAGGGGAGATTGAGGTAAGGTGTCAGGAGAGACTGAGGAAAGTGGGTCAGAGGAGATTGAGGTAAGGTGTCAGGGGAGATTGAGGGAAGTGGGTCAGGGGAAGTTGAGGTAAGGTGTCAGGGGAGATAGGGGTAAGGTGTCTGGGGAGATTGAGGTAAGGTGTCAGGGGAGATTGAGGTAAGGGTTCAGGGGAGATTAAGGTTAGTGGGTCAGCGGAGATTGCGGAAAGGTGTCAGGGGAGATAGGGTAAGGTGTCTGGGGAGATTGAGGTAAGGTGTCAGGGGAGATTGAGGTTAGTGGCTCAGGGGAGGTTGAGGTAAGGTGTCAGGGGAGATTGAGGTAAGGTGTCAGGAGAGACTGAGGGAAGTGGGTCAGGGGTGATTGAGGTAAGGTGTCAGGGGAGATTGAGGGAAGTGGGTCGGGGAGGTTGAGGTAAGGTGTCAGGAGAGATTGAGGCAAGGTGTCAGGAGTGATTGAGGTAAGTTGTCAGGAGAGACTGAGGTAAGGTGTCAGGGGAGATAGGGTAAGGTGTCTGGGGAGATTGAGGTAAGGTGTCAGGGGAGGTTGAGGTAAGGTGTCAGGAGAGATTGAGGTAAGTGGGTCAGGGGAGATTGAGGTAAGGTGTCAGGGGAGATTGGGGTTTAGTGTTAGGTGAGATAAGGTATCAGATAGTAAGGTTAGTTGAGGTGGGGGGATGTATAACTTTTTTCAGTGAATTCACTGTGTTGTTTTTTCATAAATAATATAACCCTCCAATGTCAAGCATGGGTGAGTTCTCCAATGTCAAGCACAGGTGATTTAACAAGGTGTATCAAATTAAATATGGTCATAAGAAGAACACATGTAATTATCTGTACACTGAACAGGGTGTAAACTGTTGTGAAGACAATTTTCAAGTATCATCGAATTTCCTTAGGTAATTTAAGGATAAAATACTACTTTTATTCACAATGTAAGAAAATGCTAGAAATGGTGTGTACCAAATGGCTGATATGTTTCAGAAAGATTGACAGGAATTTAAAAGGTGTACATTACGCACTGTGCAGAACAACCCTTTTGTTTAAGACATGTTCACAATGCAACCCCTAATTAGAAATATCTATACATGACCTAAACATTGCCAAAATGCTGAATCATGATAATTAACTACAGATAAACATAATGTTTCAATGTTGCAGTGTGAAAACCGAAGACATGTGGATTTGCATCTAAAAAGTATGTTAATATTTAAGCCACATGGTAAAAGATGAATTCAAAATTTTAGCGATTATTAACTTTATTTTACATTGAAGTACACTAAATACTATCTTGCTCCACCCAGTTTGGTTTCAGAACAGGCTTTTCCAAATTATTATTAAGCACTTGATATCATAGAACAAGAAGGACAAAAATGTTACCTGTTTGAACAAGATTTTGGACGCATATAAGCCCTTCCAATTTGTCTCACATCCATTGCGACCTAGCTAGCTAGCTAGCTATGTCTCTGGTTCTTAAACTGATTTTTGCCAACCTGTTTGTTGTACCAAAATTACTTTAAAGGGGCTTGACACCAGATGCTACAATTGCAAGGAAAAAAAATACATCAAATTGACAATGTTGTGTGCATTGACTCTTATTGAATCTATTACATCTTTTGCAGTTGTTCCTCAATTTTCCAATTCAAAATTTACTTGAGTTGTCAACTTGACTGTTGCCTTTATTATTTTAACCATGTAAAGTGATGTATTATCAGCCTCCTACTAGCTTGCATTGACAATTCTAGGCTTGCTTTGAGGAAATATTGTATTTGCCATTTTTTGGACCATCTGGTATCTAGCCCCTTTAAAATTAAACAATGTAAAGATTCTCAAGTGTGGTGCACATTGTTGAATAATTACCATGTAACATTGATATATTATTATTCACCGTCAGTTGTGAAACATATCTTCAAAGCATTCACAACTGCTTTCTCAAGGTTTTTGTTATGTAATTATTTAAATCTCAGATGGATAAGACATGATATAAATGCTGCTTCTAACAAAGTCAGTTGCCCAGAGCTGCCAATGACATAATGAGGTAAATATAACATTCTCAGCAAAATTGAAACACCAAGTCATAGTTTTTTGCTCTACTGATTTAAAACCATTTAATCAGCCAAGTGCCAAACTTTTGAGTACTTATTATGATAATGCAAGAAACATTAACTATTTAAACTATTGATTCATTTTGTAACTGAAAAACAAGAACACACATTACATGCCCAGATGCCAACCATTATAAGTCTGCAAACATTGTAGCCAGAGTGAAAGCACTTGCTCCTCATTGTAGCCAGAGTGATAGGACTTGCTCCTCATTGTAGGCAGAGTGACAGGACTTGCTCCTCATTGTAGCCAGAGTGAAAGCACTTGCTCCTCATTGTAGCCAGAGTGACAGGAATTGCTCCTCATTGTAGCCAGAGTGAAAGCACTTGCTCCTCATTGTAGCCAGAGTGACAGAACTTGCTCCTCATTGTACGCAGACTGACAGGACTTGCTTCTCATTGTAGCCAGAGTGACAGGACATGCTCCTCATTATAGCCAGAGGGACAGGACATGCTCCTCATTGTAGACAGAGTGACAGGACTTGCTCTTCATTGTAGCCAGAGTGACAGGACATGCTCCTAATTGTAGCCAGTGTGACAGGACATGCTCCTCATTGTAGCCAGAGTGACAGGACATGCTCCTCATTGTAGCCAGAGGGACAGGACATGCTCCTCATTGTAGCCAGAGTGACAGGACATGCTCCTCATTGTAGCCAGAGTGACAGGACATGCTCCTCATTGTAGCCAGAGGGACAGGACATGCTCCTCATTGTAGCCAGAGTGAAAGGACATGCTCCTCATTGTAGCCAGTGTGACAGGACATGCTCCTCATTGTAGCCAGAGTGACAGACCTTGGTCCTCATTATAGCTAGAGTGAAAGGACTTGCTCCTCATTGTAGCCAGAGTGACAGGACTTGCTCCTCATTGTAGCCAGAGTGACAGAACATGCTCCTCATTGTAGCCAGAGTGACCAGACATGCTCCTCATTATGGTCAGAGTGACAGGACATGCTCCTCATTGTAGCCAGATTGACAGGACATGCTCCTCATTGTAGCCAGAATGACAGGACATGCTCCTCATTGTAGCCTGAGTGAAAGGACATGCTCCTCATTGTAAGCCAGAGTGACAGGACTTGCTCCTCATTGTAAGCCAGAGTGACAGGACATGCTCCTCATTGTAAGCCAGAGTGACCAGACATGCTCCTCATGGTAGCCAGTGACAGGACTTGCTCCTTATTGTAGCCAGAGTGACAGGACATGCTCCTCATTGTAGCCAAAGTGACAGGACATGCTCCTCATTGCAGCCAGAGTGACAGGACATGCTCCCTCTTGTAGCCAGTGACGGGACTTGCTCCTCATTGTAGCCAGAGTGACAGGACATACTCCTCAATGTAGTCAGAGTGACAGGACATGCTCCTCATTGCAGCCAGAGTGACAGGGCATGCTCCCTCTTGAAGCCAGTGACAGGACTTGCTCCTCATTGTAGCCGGAGTGACAGGACATGCTCCTCATTGTAGCCAGAGTGACAAGACTTGCTCCTCATTGCAGCCAGAGTGACAGGACATGCTCCTCATTGTAACCAGAGTGACAGGACTTGCTACTCATTGTAGCCAGAGTGACAGGACTTGGTCCTCATTATAGCCAGAGTGACAGGACATGCTCCTCATTGTAGCCAGAGTGAAAGGACATACTCCCTATTGTAGCCAGTGACGGGACTTGCTCCTCATTGTAGCCAGAGTGACCGGACTTGGTCCTCATTGTAGCCAGAGTGACAGGACATGCTCCTCATTATAGCCAGAGTGACAGGACATGCTCCTCACTGTAGCCAGAGTGACAGGACATGCTCCTCATTGTAGCCAGAGTGACAAGACTTGCTCCTCATCATGTCATTGTGAACCAATTTTGGTATTTTAATTTACAGTTTCTGAGACATGTTTCAGTGCCTACTTAACTTCTACTTCATCTAAACAAGCTTAAAAGGATATAATATATATATATATATATATATATATATATATATATATATATATATATATATAAGCAGTTTCATGGATGGCTAATTGATAATCTAAACTTTCTGGTATTTATTTTTTAGTCCATATCTAGACAGTATCTTTTTAAGTTAATTTAAAATGTTGCAATGTCATCCCAAAATGAATAAATCATATCTTATGCGCTGATTACCTGTAAGTTTATAAAACAGTTCAATCCCATACAGGTGATAATGCCTTCAATCTTCCAGCCATTTATCACTGACAAATCTTGCCTATCTTCAAGATGTGCTTTAAAAAAAAATATATATGCCTCAACACTCAAAAGACTGTATTAGTTTTCTTTATAATGTAAGATAATTACTTATCTCTTCAAACGAGAAATGCGGATGCATTCTGTGCGTTATAATAATTACAGTCTTTTTCAAGTATTAGGTAAATAATAATCTCCTTGCTGTAAAATTAATTTCATACCCTACAAAAGGCTGAAGTAAATTAATTTTCTATCTTGTTATAACTTAAGAAAAAGGAATGATTAATGTTTGATAATAGCCAATCTCAGCACACAAGGCAATTTTTATAAATTTTCATTTAAATCATTCTGAAAAAACGCACTCTCTTTTGTCTGTCTGAAATAATGTACCCTCCTTTACCTGCCAGAAATAATGTATGCTCTTTAACCTATCTGAAATAATATACACTCTAATATCTGTCTGAAATAATGCACGCTCTTTCATCTGTCTTTGAACATGGCATGGCACTAAGCTGTTACTACATTTTCAATAGTATCTGAGGTATCCTGAGTGTGACCACTAAGAGAATAAATATGTATCAAGAGGGCCAAAAGGGCCCTATATCGCTCACCTGATTGGACAAAGAGTTCTGAAGACATTGATCGGACAACATGCAGGACGCCTCCCACCTGTACACCACAGGTGAGACTATTATATTTTTTAACTATCATGTTTTTCAAACATGCTGGTTCATAAAACATGAAAAATATTGTTTTGGTTTAAAATGTTACAAAGGGCCATCACTGTTACAAAATAAGTCGGAGTTATATAACTTGTCACAAATAGCACTTTGTTAATGTGAATGAGTTCATTAAGTTTGAAGTTGATTTCTTCAATGATTGTATGGTCACCTAAGAAACATTTCTGTAAAAAATATTTTTGAGATATAAGTAACCTTCGTGCAATACTTGTTGATACAAATGATATGGGGTCACCAGCCATCAAGATTTAACGTTACGCACTATAATGGCATTATACAATGACAAGCTAAATATTTCTACATCGGGTACCTACATTGTATTTCTTTATTGTTTTCATGAATGTACTTATTATTTTGTGTACTTCCTTGGGCAAATGCATTACTGCTGTACAACAAGCACAAAAAAGAATTCCCAAGTGTACATCATTTTCCTAAGTGTCTCTGACAGTAAACACAGTAGAAACCCCCAATTACAAAATATCCAGCAATTTTCCTGCAAGCCTACATTAGTTTTCACATTGTTAACATTTCACAGAAATGAAGCAGAAAATTGCCATGTGTAGTACAATGACCCCTCATTCTTACCATACATCTAACCTAACCATTCTCATTACTTTTCCTAATCTACTTCTTGTATTTGGTTACCTGAAATTACCCATTAAGCTTGGCCAACTTTGACGCAAAATGTCCTCAACAGACGTTTAAACCCTTACAGCAATATTTCACCTGCGCAATTACCCCTCAGCCACCTTCATCATATTTTGAAAATCCATCAGAAGATGCTTACTTAACCAGCACACCTGATAAAACTCCTTTTAGAGACAGAAAAGGTGCACCATAGTTTAACTGTCTATATATTGTGGTGGAACTTCAAGCCCTAAAATATTGAAACCATATCATAACAGGATGAAAATGTGTTGTAGTTGTAGCGGTTTTTGCATTTCATCCAAGTGGTTCTGTGGTCCAAGCCTCACCAGGGGCAATATAACAGCCCACTAAAATTCACATATAATACATGATGGTCAGACTTTAAAATTAATTTGTTTTCTTCACAATTGAGCTCAAAGGAAGTGTTATAAAACAAAGAAACATTTAATTTTAATGATTATACATGCCATATCTGGCAGACAGGTAGGTGCATAGAACAACTTGAAGATTGAACAATCCCAGAACAATCCTGAGCTTTACCTTTCAGCGCAAACGAATATCCTAGTGATGAACAATGCCTCTTATTCTCCTTGCCATATCGTAAAACGGCAAGTCTTTGATGCAAAAACAAATTTTATAGGTAATAATGTTTCTTGTACATCACAATTTATTATTCCAAACAATTTTGATGAGTTTCCAAGAACTGAAATACCTATTCTTCTCTAAAACACAGATACCTTCAGGTAATCAAAAATCAAGGTTTTCATTCAGGTAATTGGAAATTGGAGTTTTTCATTCAATAATATACTGCACTGTTCTCTGAATTTAATGCTAAAGATGCAACACATCCTTCATTAATTGGTAAATATTCTAAGCCCCTCAAGCATAGAGTATACCCTATCACCAAGATAACTTCTAAGGATTGCAATTATTCTATATACCGGAAGTAGAACAGAAATGCATGGTGATTTAGGACCTCTGAGATCAACAAAACTCATTTTCCTAAATTCATGTGTTAAAGGAGCTAAATGATTTCTTTACCATCATGGTGAAAGCTAGAATGAAAATAAACAAGAAATCTCTCTGTAAGTAATTAGGAAACATGTGCCAGGTAAAAAGCCCTTGGTGTTTGACCACTGTTTTGGTTATAAATGCCAATCCAACGTGTTTGTTGGTGAATCACCATAGTATATTTGGTAATCGACACTTATTTTTATTAAAGCATGATGATGCCAAAATGGATTTAGACTACAGAGCACTGTAAGCATATATACCAATGCTTGTCTTTTGCTGTCTCATTTCACCAAGGGACATAATTCAAATAATATACTTTCCTATTTTTTTATTGACAACACTGCCAACCAAACCAAAGCTATTCTCATTAATAATTTATCAAAATTATTTCCAAAAACAGTCAATTTAAACATAAATACATGTAGCTAGAAGCTCAGCTCAAGATACTCAGGGCCCATGTTATCAGAGCTTTAATTGCTGTAAATTGACCTTATAATGACTACATGTTGATAAAAAGATAACAGACACTTTGTTTTAGATTATCCAGCAATGATCGAAGTACTGGTTTCAGTCACAGGAACAAGAGACCATATATTACACATTTTGACAGTTTCACAGCCAATTAATGCTAAAATGATGCAAATAAATGAACCATCACCAGTGCATATGAATTGAAAGCATTGTCAGTTGTAAGAAATAGGCACATCTATTTCCTGCACTTTGCCTAGGCAAAAAAAAAAAAATACCTGTTTCCGGTAACCCGACCGACCCTTTTTTTTCCTGGCCGACCCTTATCTTTTTTTTAAACATAAAAAGAAAAAAAAAAAAAATTTTATCGTAAAAACACGGTCCAAACACGTGGTTGATCCCCGGAGACATATTTTACTGTGTTTTTAATGAAAATATTTTGAATTATAGTTCGCGGTGTTTTTTATCCATATCCATGTCCAAAATAAAACTTACTTTTTTTACTATTACGCTAAAATGCGTATATCATGCAGGCTTCTTACGATTAGGCTTTGCGAATTCATGCAGGCTAACTGCCAGGTTCCAATACACATTACATTAATCGTTATATTAATTTATCCGCAATTATCAATGGAAATCCAAACAAAAACCTGCGAAAGTTAATAACACATTTATTGGAATGTGTCGGCTGCAGATCAAACAGTACAATTTGTGACGTCAGAGCACGAGCAGTGATAAGATCAAAGGCGCGTGGCTATGGTGTGGTATCTAATTCGGTCAGTCGGATACCGTATGATCCCATTTGATTGCCAGGATTTCGCCTAGGCTGGTACGAAAATACCATACGATCGAAAAAAATAATAATCAAAAATAGTCGTCTGGGAATCTTAAAACACTGACCGAAATGTTTAAAATTCACTATAAATATGAATGAAACTTTGATTGTAGTAATGTACGAAAATAAGATACGTAAAATAAATCCATATCCACGTTTACTTGTTCTTTTATTAACCTACCTCCACTTGAAGGCCTTAGGTTTAAGGAGCTCACAGTTGACAAGAAAATCGGTGATTTTCCTCAAGCAAATTAAAAATTTAGTTGATAATTGATTGTTTGGCTAGAACATTACCACAGATTTGTTAAAATCGAAGTGCTGGAGTTTTCCTAAAAACCGATCACGACTTATAAATGAGTATTGTATACCAAAAAACACCAGATTTCATGGGCAAAGTTGGCGGGAAAATACGGTAGTCGAAGGTAAGGAAATGATTTCAGACATTAAACAATGCTGTTTTATCAGACTTTTTGTAAATTAGGAAACGCGTAGATATAACGTAATTGATCTGATGCAACAGAAAATTGCATGATATGGAAAGTGTAAAAAAAAAAAAAAAAAAAAAAAAATCCCGACCTTATTTTTTTTTGCCATGTTACCGGAAACACAGGTATTATTTTTTTTTGCCCTATAGATATTATTAGAACAGCATAATTGTAAGAAATGACACTGCATTTTGTGACAGTACTCAAGTACCAGGTTCAAACTAAATTTTGTCTTATGTTTAAGGATTGTTCGTGCTATTTGGGATTTTAAGTCAGTGTCTATTATAGCTTATAGTAACACAAATATAAGTATACTAAATTATGGAAACTTTGAGATCACAGTTTATATTGCTTCCATATTATTCAAGTCTGATTTCTCTCACATGTAGGAAATATGAGATGGGATTTGAGCCCAAGTCAGTGAAGCCAGTTACTGGTACAATCTCATACCTTCACCCAGGATAGAGATTTAAAATAACTCACACATGATCACACTGCCCTCTAATTAAAGGGGCAAAAATAGACTGTGGAACATGCATAACCATATAACTTGATTTCTTTATATATAACTGTCTCTATTTAAGAAGCACCATAACTGAGAACTATGTTTGTGGACCATCATTTTTTGTGCTCTGTGACTCTTTACATGTAAACTAGCAAATTGCAAATAGTCAGTAAATTCAGAATGTGTAATAAAAATTAAACATGATTACAAACAGGTAGAACATGCTAACACAGTCTAGACCCCCTCGTCTGGTTGTGATGTAATTATGTGAGTCGTTAACATAGAAAATGATAACGCACATTGTAAATGAAATAACATAGGAACTTTGCCAAGATGTAGTCAATTTTTTCAGCATTATCAATCAATCTGTCAAGTTTTTATGACAAAATACTCAAATTCACATGAGAAAGAATCTAAGCAGGCTTTTGCATTTTACTTTCTTTAAACTGTGAGACAATATTGCATTTTATAAATGATGGTTTAATTTTGTATTTTAACATTGTATTTTAATGTGTCAAATGCGCCTTTTCTTCTTCTTTTTTTTAAATTGGTCAGTTTTTAAGTGTTCTGCATTCACTTTTGCTTTAGCATACCCTTAAAGCTAAACAAATGTCTTGCTGAGTGATATTCAATGTATCTTTGAAAAAAAGTGTAGTTTATACATGTATACATGTTTTATATTTCATTGATGTTTTATATGCACAGTATGTAAGATTTAAACTGTGTACGTGTTTAATTAGAACTTTAAAACTTTGAGTGTATAAATTAACACATGCATTAATAGGAGTTTAAGAATTTAAAATGTCAAGTAAATGATATAAATTTTCAATGTTATTATGTTGTTCTCTGATTTTCACCCTTTAAGAGTATGTTTTGTGACTTTTTTTTTTTCTCTCGACCACTCGGTGGACATTTTTTCCAAGAATTCTTGTTAACCAAAAAATAAGAAAGGAGTGGCCTTAGCTGCATTATAAATCTTCACACAGTTGAAAAGACCAATTGATGATGCATTCCCTATAATAATAAAACTACTTTATCATATCTTACATCCTAAATTTTGATTAAAAACTGTTCCCTAGTGTTATGAAATCATAAACAGCAAAATGCTTGTTCAATGTTTTCTCACTTAGTGCTGAAAGGACCCAGGGCTTCATGATTTTTCATGAATTAGTAATTGCCCTAATTATATTATTAAACTTAATTTATCCCAGAAAACGATACTAATGAAAATGAAGAAGAAAGTAAAATTAATGAATTGTCTTTTAACATGATTACATTTGAGATTGTGTCAACTAACAGTAAAAGGAAATAATTATGTAAAATTAGAAAACATAATTGACTTTTGTAATCTAATTAACATATCATTCAATAAAAAGTTTAGCTGAAGGGGACTTGAATTTTGCATCTTTCTGTTCTAAAATTAACTGCAATATAATCTATTAATTACTAGAAATATAATCAAAATATCATAGTTGGTAATGCATCCTTCTATTTAAGAATTATTTGGAAAAAATATTTACCATAAATCAATTAACAGTAAAGAGATATACTTTATATCCCATCAATTACCACATTTGGAGATACATAATATAAACATTACAAATTCTATCTCTGGAATGTCAGTGTACGACTTAATAAACAAACATTTGGCTGAATTAAAATACTAGTTAAATATTAATCAAATATGAACCTCATCCTATAATACCAGCTGGTTTGTTCAATTATAATAAAATAAAATAAGCATGAAAACTGTTGAAATATTAATCCTATTGCAAATATATCCAAAGGCAATTGGGTCAGTGACTGGCATCATGATAAAGAACTGCAAATTTATGCTTCTAAATATTTATAATGCACTCACATCTCTATAAGCAGTGATACTCATTAGCCATAGATTGAAAATGCACTTTGACATGCGCCAAAACCCACAAATATATATATACATTATACATACTTTTCAAAGACAGCCAAATCCCATTCAATAACTTCTCTTTTCAGCTCTCAACATTCATTGATTGTTAATTGCACTGCATTCACCAATATATCAAATTCAAATATATTCTACACTCAATTTAATTCAATTACTGAAATGCAAAACCCATTTTTGTGAGACTGTTTCAAACGATATTCATGAAGATATCGGTCCCTGACATCGCCCACATGACACACACATGTTAATTCTGCATAGCTCCTTACACTGATGACAAGTTATGAATTGTGATTCACCTCATTAAGCTAATTAACCAGGTTAATCAGTAATCTGTTCCATTAAAACAAAAGGTTTAAGATGCATTTGACTGGTCATCTGCATGACGGTATTGTCTACGGGCATTCAGTTTACAAGACACTTGTTGATAATTTATGGCCGAGCTGTAAAAGCTCTTGTTTAGTTATAATAATGATATGACACTTACGATCTGTCTGTCTTTCATGAGAACTGCAAAAGTCTCAGTGCAAAGACAAAGTTATCAGAACAAACAAATATCTATATATTTAGTGCATTATTACCCAGTCTATTTGCATGGGCAGACAATCTCCCATTTACCAGCCTTTATAAAATTGTTCATTCAATAGTTTAACAGCAAAGTTTACCTGACATGAGCCAGACTTTATTTTATTGTCCATCTTCAGTTGTTCAGTCATGAAGTCTGAAGTTCAATCCTGTAATTAAGTGGAATTAATGTAGGTGCAGTGCATATCTTAAACTGAAAGAAGTTTTGGTTTTTTAGCTTTATTTAACCGAAACTTCTTTACAAAACTAAATTACACTGTAAACTTAATACAGGAATGAACTTGAGACTCCTTGCACCAGAATTAACTTTTCTCAAACATGATGCAAATCTCATATTGAGTTTGGAAAATGTTCCCATATTATAAGTAGCCACACCAACTTCCATAGTATTATAATATTTCTTATAACCCATTATTATAAAGGTTTAACACACAAACACCACTGATAATGCTGGTAACAATCATTGAAACTGACACAAGACCAGCCCCGAACAAACTAAAGCCAACAAACTAAAAGCGTATTTCAAACACCCAATTAATGCCAAGTTTGTCAGTGAGAAATCTCTTCAGACTTGCTTACATGCGTTTCTTTAAGTTTTTGACAATTATAAATGGCAGTAAGCTGTAATGAATTCACTGTGAAATTTTGTTGATTTCAATGATAAAAATTGTGCCAGGGTTTATAAAACTGCAGGCAACCTGTGCTGGTGTTTTATGTTGAAGACAAAAGAAAACAGAAAGAAAAAATCCTGGATAAATCCTTCACAGCAAGAGTTCAGATATCCAAAGTTATCAACATCTCATTCTTGGTGCTTAAAATTGTTATAAAACCTTAAATGGATTTAAAGGCATTTGAAAATATCTTCATTGAACAGCAGGACATGACATATGACAGGGCATTTACAGGAGTTTATGTTTACATGTTAGAATTATTCACTAATATATAGTCTGCACAATTTAATTAACATGAGAGTGAATAAATTCACTGTGAGAAATATGATCAAGTCTCATTATATGACATACATCTAATGTTGCATCCTTTTCCATCCATTGTTTTACAATGATTTTTTAGACTGAATCAAGTCACAGTCTTTGCCTTAAAAAAAATCAGCAGTTAATTGTCCTTTCAGGCAAGTAATTGAAGAAAATCACTTGCCCAAATACAGTTTTACTTGCCCAAAATAACCAATTCATGCGTAAATATCGGGCAACCACCTGGGAATTTTGACTTGTCTAAAACAGTATTTACTGTCCCGGACTTCGGCTTCGGATACAACAAAGACTGAAGTAAGCATTACTACACATTTATTACATTTCAAAATCCTTCTGCTGCATACAAGAAATGAAGCACAGTTGGTGTTTTAATTTGCAGGTTTTATTATTATTCTGTAAACCATTTACTAGTGGGAGGATGCACCTGTTACCATTCACAAAAACAATTATTCTGCACATTTTTAAACAATAAATATCTGCAGAACTGAACAATGTTATCTCTATAATAGATGGCCAAGCCTTGCCTGTGTTTCACAAACATGCTCTTGGCAATCATACAAACTGCAGCATAATGGGTTTTTTCCTATTATCTTCAAATCTGTCAAAATATTAGTATTTCTTCAATCTGATTTTATCAAATTCATCTTGCAGTGTACATATTCAGTCTTCAATAATATTGCTATATAAGATTACTGTATGCCCCTGCGAAAATGATGGCCAATAACCATGGACTACCATGGACTACCATGGTAGTTCATGGTCATATGACCATGGACTACCATGGACTACCATGTTACGTCAAATGGCCGCCCCACGGTATCACACCATGGTAGACCATGGTATTATACCATGGTAGACCATGGTCTACCATGGTTTGATACCATGGTAGCACACCATGGTAGACCATGGTCATAAACCGTGGGGCGGCCATTTGACGTTACATGGTATACCATGATATATCATGAACTACCATGATATATCATGAACTACCATGGTATATGACCATGAACTACCATGGTAGACCATGAACTACCATGGTATATGACCATGAACTACCATGGTAGACCATGAACTACCATGGTATATGACCATGAACTACCATGGTATATGACCATGAACTACCATGGTAGACCATGAACTACCATGGTATATGACCATGAACTACCATGGTAGACCATGAACTACCATGGTAGACCATGGTCACATACCATGGTAGAATATGGTCACATACCATGGTAGACCATGGTCACATAAATAGGATTGACAACAAACTTAACAAAGATCAAAATCAGTGAAATGGAATTGTATTGATTAAAATATGTTTATGGCGTCATCTAGTTTAGCATGCCGAGTACTGTATTCTGTTGATATCCCATTTACATGTATATGAGAAGGAAAAAAAAATGTCTTATTTCTCTGCAATAGCTAACAACTTGTGCCAAACTTTGACTAGAACAAAATTATAGTATATATATATATATATATATTTAGTATGATATAGGCCTCAAACTGTCCATTATGTAAAATATTGGAGCGTCTTCAATAAAGTTCTTAAACTGAAACTGTTACATTTCAAGAACTTGAATTGTTCCTGCACACTTAAAGAGTAGTAAAAGTACAGTTCTTGAACAGTTCAAGAACAATTCATGCACATTTCTTAAATAGTAGTAAAAGTACAGTTCTTGAACAGTTCAAGAACAATTCATGCACATTTCTTAAAATGTTCTTATCATTTTCTAGTGGTTCTTGTACACGTTAAGAATAGATCAAGTACGGATCTAGAAATGTTCTTGCATGGATTAAAATCTTGAAATCTACCCAGTAAATTCCTGACTAGATGTGATAACAATTGTTGAACGATAACGTTTTAGGAACAAATCTTGAACAATTGTTACATTATAACTTTCTTGTTTAAAATGTCAACCACTATTATGAAAGAAATAGTCAACAAGAAAATTGAAAACACTTTCTTATAAGCTCCAGTTTTAGGTAACCAATTTCAATTCTTCATGAAAAGTAGATTACTTTTCTTAACTGCTTCTGTTTTACCACAATGAACATTTTTTTCATTTATGATTATGTATTAAAGTTACAAGTATTGCTCACATTTTACTGCGCTTATGCTGTATGAACGCAGTAGGGTAAGAAAGCAAATGACCCAAGATGCTCTAACATGCTTTATGAAATTTGCTCACATGCCCTACTGCGCTGTTACAGCATAGACGCAAGTAAAACTGTTATCTCTCCTTAATTATATCATTATATTTTTCAAACATGTACTTTTAACCAATGTGCATAAAAACATGGATAAAAAATTCAAACTAACACAGTTGATAAAGTTATTGTATTTAAGAAACAAAAAGTATGCACCTGCACATTAATGGTTCTTAAAGGTAATTCTGGAGTTTAAATGCATAGTTATTAATGTCTTAATTTTTTGCATCAGCGCGCCAAACTCAGTTTTGTATTTACTGATAAAAGTTAAGTCATACAGTTGTTATTTTGATTCTAGAACGACAGCGTATTAATTGATTCGCATTTATCATTTTCCATGTATCGAGCTTCTTTAGTCCAGCAAATTACTTATCCATGTCAGTGACGTCAAGCGTTTGATGAGAATAACATGAACTATTCATGAATGACAATTTGGACAAATCATGTTCATGAACTTCCACTAAGTTCATGAACTCCTGCTTAGTAAATGAACTTGACAGTTCATGAACATTATTTTTCCAAAATGTCATTCATGAACTAAATTCATGAATAGTTAATGTCATTCGACACAAGGTGATAATTTCATCATTACTACACATCCATTTATAACAGTTTTAATTTCTTATGACGCATATAAACACAATTAGTAAGAAACCATTGAATTGCTCATTTCAGTCCTTGACATTTACATCTAGTCTCTGTACCCAGGTCCCTTTTCCTTATACACTTGATGATGAAACGCATCTGCGAAAAGATTTTTTGCAGTCATTCTTTGCATGATTGTTTTTGTTGAAGTGGTCTTTTCTTAACTCTGGAAGCCTTTCGTTGTCTAAGACTTTGACATCCATCTTCCAACCTGAAAAATATTTCTTTTATTTATTTGTACTGCCAACATTTTCAAATAACTAACGGCCAGTTGGTTATCAAATCAGTGCGAATTAAGATTTCAATGTTGCAGGTAAATAAATTAATGATAGCTTATTTAATTCTTTCGAACCAAAGAGCTCAAATTTATTGAGTCTGATTTTTTTTAAAGATTCTCATTAGTGTTTGTCTGTTACATATAAAATCCACTCCACACATCCAACCATATTGTTTTCAAAACCAGAATGAAAATCTTACCATTTGCTTTAAAAAAATAGTCTACTCACTGATGGATTTGACAATTTACGGCTTTGAATGTTTTTCTCCTTCACTGGTTGATTCGTTTGAGGACTGATGATTTATTTGTTAGCTCCTTTGGGTTGGCTAAAATAGACGAAACAACATTTCAGACACTTAACCATAATTTGCTTGCATAGTGGTTATTTAAAAGGTCAAGGGTTGGCAGCGATGCAAAAGTCCATTGAAGGACCAAAATTTAAAAATGTTAAAAAAATCAATTTCTTCTTAGTTTTGAGGTTCAATATTTAACAAGCATGATTCATACCCATTTATCCATTGCAACATGAGAAGCTGTAATTAGGATTTGAGCATATTTTATGATATAAGATTTTATCAGATTTCAAATCAAAAAGCTATATTGTCTTTAAACATGAAGAGTATATTTGTGACTGAGTCGAAGTTATTGAAACTGTCCAATCAACAATGTCTTTGTTTTGATTGCAGCTATATTTAAAAAGATATTAACATATTTGTAACCCGGAAATGATCTCTCATCCACTACTTTTCATTATTAACCTGAAGAACTTTTATTTTTTATTTGACAAGATATAATAACGAACTCACAACATTGTTAAATAGGTAGTCTGGAGCATTTTGACATGAAAACAAAGTGATAATGTCAACAGACTTTTTAGAATAAATGTGAAAGTTTTTTTTATAAAAAATATTAATATTCTATTGTAAAATGTGTTAACTCCCTACTAACATGTCGCCAAAAATATATGTTTCACTCCCCTAATAGATCGTTCCTCAAAACAATAAAAACTTTTTTAAAGGTTTTAGTTTTTGACCTTCCCCACCCACTTTTGCATCGCTGCCGGCCCATTACAATTGATCCTTTTTCTCGACAAAAATAGCTTACCAACGTTAAGAAACAAATTTAAAAGCTGCTTTAATATATATATAAATTAAGTATTAGCTGAACGCTAGTCAAAAACAAGCATTTAACTGTGTTTCTACACAAACGTATTTCGTATGTTTGTCGCGAAAATGTATTACAACAAAACATATTTGCTCATTACTTCAAAATGTTGCTATGTTATTTTAAACAATAATATTAGCGTAAAAGATCGTTATAAACGTTACTGAATTATACTCCTTACATCGCTTGAACTTACCTTAAATAAACGAAACAAGACATCAGTTTATTTGGCGCATTATATTTCGACAAAAATGGCGGGCGTTCGAAACTATCTCCGCCAGTGAAGAGCGTTTCGTCTTAAATGCGTAACCGTTAGAATATAGTTATATAGCTACGTTAGAATATGGCTATAGTATTTTGTAAATATTATATTTAACCGGTTTAACAACTAATTAACCAGTGTTGACCACAGGTGCTCGTCACATTGCCTGGATACAGTAATTTTATATAAAATAAAATATTTTTATTTTTTTATTTTTTTATTTTTTTTTGACAAGATAGTGAATACATGTCATTTTAAAAAATATTCCACATTTTTCATGAAAAAAGTTACTAATAACTTGACAAAATCTTGACAAAAAATAAATAAAAAAATCTATTAAAAAAATATGTATATAAAAAATATAAATTACTGTATCCAGGCAATGTGACCAGCAATCCATGGCACCTTACATGATACATATGATATATGTGGTGCTTTAATTAAAATAAATTTAATTTTAATGTTCATGTTATTTTGATATGGAATTTTCTTTACGTTTGTTATTTTTTATTTATAATCTTTGGGTTATAACTGGGCCAAATGTGTTACACTAAATGCACCAGCCAGTTGTAACCACAGCTACCTCAACTTCCTGCCTGTTGCTGATGCAACTACTTGTTTTTGTACAAGTTTCCTTTCAAAGACATATATTTTATATGCAGAACATTTTAAGAACTTGCCATGTTCATAAGCTGTTCCTATGATGTGCCAAATTGTTTAAAAAGAACATTTCAAGAACATAAAAGTTCATAAACTATTCTTTAAATGTGCCAACTTGTCTTTATGAACAGTTCAAGAACATTTTAAGTGCAAACACTATTCATGAACTGTTCTTATATTGTACTTAAGACTTTAATATAGAACAGTATTAGAACAACAATAGTCTTTAAAAAATTCAAGAACTGTTCTTAAAAAGTATTCTTGAACTGTTCAAGTACAACTGTTCTTAAAAGTGATCAGTTACTGTTCTAGTACAGTTTTGCATAGTTCTTGAACAGTAATTAAACACAAGAACATCATTTCACAGAGGAATGGAGCATAGATGCTCATTAATGAGCAAATGCTCTATTTCCCACAAATTGTTTTCAAAGGTTTTCAAATTTGGCATTCTTCCTTTCCAATAGATATTCTTCCTTTCCATCAGATGCTTTCGTTGTGGATGAGTCTAAAATTAGCAGAACAGCTGGTAAAGGGTTAATACTGAAACACAACTTCTGTTGTTGACAAGTTGTGTGTTTACTAAATATCAGTAAAGAATAAGACCACATTTATTAAGTTGCTATTTCTGTTATTTACCAAAATCAACAAATCATTTTTAGACTTATCCAAAGTAAAGAATCAGATAAAAAAGGATGATGGTAGACTATGGTAAACTGTCACAGTGGCTGACCATGGTCAACCTTGGTGTACCATGGTAGACCATGGTTGAAATGGTGACTCTCGGAGTAAAACTTTTGTACCATGGTCTACTGTGGGGTTTTTCACGGTACTTGATGGTTGACCTTCAAAAACCATGGTATACCATGGTGATCTTTTTTTGTACCATGGTAGACCATGGTCGACCATGGTCAAACCATGGTATACCATGGTGATATTTTTTTGTACCATGGTAGACCATGGTCGACCACGGTCGACCATGGTAGACCATGGTCGACCATGGTCGACCGTGGTCCAGGCAATGATTTTCCCACGGTACTTGATGGTTAACCATGAAAAAACATGGTTGACCGTCAAAAACTGTCAAAAACCATGGGGACCATGGTCGACCATGGTCATTATTTCGCCGGGGTGTCTACCAAAACTACCATAGATGGGAGATTCTCAGAATTTTAACATCACTGCAGAGAAAAATCAACACTTAACAACTATGAAATGTACAACTTCATTTACTTGTCATTACTTTAATATATATTAATCATAATTTTTGCAGTGAAACAAATGGTGATTATGCACCAGTCAATTTTTACCATGGCCTCCCCAGGTCTGGGGGTATACCGGGGATAGCCGGAGAAATGGGCTGTGTTTTTACCTTTCAGGTGGCCCTGCAGTGCCGGGTGAATGCGGTGGTTTTTGTCTTAGTGCCAAAAATGGCGGGCAATGGGCCTTACTTAGAGTCCCTGGGGTGTGGGGGCATTTGGCATGGATTGTACCAGCAGTTTGTCCCCGCAGGACAGGGATCTAATACCCGGGCTTGGCTGGACCGAAAGTCAAAGTCCCCGCTATTCCCCGTACCTGGGGGGGCCGTGGTTACAATTGACTGGTGCATGAGAGTAAAACCAATATGGTGTGAAAATGTCCAATTTGCAACTAATTAAATTCTCCACATGTTCAAGTAATGAATTTTGAAACAAGTTGACTCCAAGGAACATTACCAATTTATTTTAATTCACATTTTTTATGCTAAATTAAAAAATGATCAAAATAATGTATATAATTATGTGTCCTGATATTACTTTGTATACACATTGAAGTCAGGAATGTAACTATACGTAGCTAGACCACCTTTGCCTGCTCTGGTCTACAAAGTTGAGGGCCGTTGTTACTTCCCTTTGCCATTAAAGGGACTAGACACCAGATGAAACAATTGTAAGAACAAAAAAATTGTCAAAAACTTACATAAAATTGATATCGTTAAATACAATGCATTGAATCTTACTTTTGGACTTATCAAATCGCATACGACAAATGCATTTTTCAGTTTTTGCACATTTTTCCAATTCAAAATTTACTGGGCTTGTTTACCACCTAAAATCAAGTAAGTTTAAATAAAGCGTCGGTGTATTTATCTGTTACTATTCATCAGATGACTTTCACATGCTAAATGCACATATTTCACTTCCCAGCAGAACAGACATTGTAAGTATGCGAAAATCTGCTGAGAAACAATGTAGACACAGAGCCCGCCAGATGACCATAGGTGATGAAATTGATCGTTGGAAACTTTTGAGAGGTCAGCTCTGCTGGTATAATGACAGAAAGTTGCTAAAACATGACTTGCAAGGTGTTTGGAATAACCATTCCACGCTTTTTTTAAGCTGGGAAACCATTATGCACTATTTTTAAACGGGGAAACTCAGCTGAGAAAGCAATATGATTGTTGCATTTATTCTTTTAATCATGTCAAATGGTGTATTATCAGCCTCATACAAGCTCGCATCGACAATTCTAGGCGTATTTTGATAAAAAACTGAATATGCTGATTTACAGACCATCTGGTGTCTAGTCCCTTTTTTAGACATGTTTTGGCAAGAAGCATCAGCGCTTTGCATTTGATGTTATGCATAAGCTAAGCTACCCTCGTCCTGTCCCCTTATGTACCAAATATTTTCCTTCAATTTCTACCCGATTCTGGCGGAACAAATAATATTGTACAATTTTGATAGTCTGCGTACCAAATACTGCCAAATTTTGAGTTTCCTTGACTGCCTGCCACCCTCAGAGTACTCCCTAAAACCTACTTGAATATTGCGCATCAACAAGGAAGGTTTACGGCCTCTTCAGCGTTTAATCATTTGCATCGGTTCAGTATCATGCAAAACAGCAATCATAACACTCTAAGCCATACTATTGTAACAAATGGAACATACATATTTATCAAAGTGTAACAATGATGTTGCAAAAGAAATTCTACATAAAAAAATGAATAAAACTGCAATAAATTAACATAAACATCAATAAAGAAGTAGTAAAAATGCATGTTCAGCTATATATTCACAACTTTGTACAAGAGCATTGACACTTTGATGAGGGAAATGTTAATTTAAGAAAACTACTTACATGGTAGTATGTTGACAAAATGGTCAATGCAGGGCTTATAATTTGGTCTGTGATTCCTGAAAAGAAAGAAAGGAACAGTTATACTTCTTGGGTTTTCATGGTAAGTTTGTGTTTTTTTAAGATATCAATGGACGAAAATGCTGGATTCACAGAAAAGTAACTCTGAAGCAATTTCCCATTATTCATGTGTCTTTGTTCTGCCTTATTTTGTTACCTGCATTACAGTACACTGAGGTGTTTAGTCTTCAGTTTGGCACTGTCATGAACCAGTAACCAGCACCAGGTGTCACTCTACCATGGGGTGATCACTCATGGGGTGCACTCAGCTTTGGAAAGTGTAAAGGTGCACTGAGCTGCAGAAAGTGTACACGCTACCGTGGGGTGCACTGAGCTGTGGAAAGTGTGCACTCTACCGTGGGGTGCACTGAGCTGCGGAAAGTGTGCACTCTACCGTGGGGTGCACTGAGCTGCTGAAAGTGTGCACTCTACCGTGGGGTGCACTGAGCTGCGGAAAGTGTGCACTCTACAGTGGGGTGCTCTGAGCTGCAGAAAGTGTACACTCTACCGTGGGGTGCACTCAACTGTAGAAACTGTACACTCTACCTTGGGGTGCACTCACCTGTGGAAAATGTACACTCTACCATGGGGTGCACTCAGCTGTGGAAAGTGTACACTCTACTGTGGGGTGCACTCAGCTGTGGAAAGTGTACACTCTACCGTGGGGTGCACTGAGCTGTGGAAAGTGCACTGAGCTGCGGAAAGTGTGCACTCTCCAGTGGGGTGCACTGAGCTGTGGAAAGTGTGCACTCTACCGTGGGGTGCAGTCAGCTGTGGAAAGTGTTCACTCTTCCATCAGGTGCAGTGAACTGTGGAAAGTGTGCACTCTACCATGGGGTGCGCTAAGCTGTGGAAAGTGTAGTCAACCCTTTCACTCAATCATTGATCAATACAATAGCTACACATTATTGATTTCTCCTGAAGTCAATTTGCTTATATACTCTCTACCTATAATATGCTACAATGTATTACTATATTGTATGTATTTAGCTATCATTAACCTAGTTGCTACATGTTAGTTTTTCTTATATGACTTATACAATCCCTTATAATATGTATAGCTAAGCAAGCTTGGTTTCCCCATCCGTATCATCATCAGCAATAGTGGAAGCAGCAGCAGCAACAAAAGTCAGCATCAGTGTGCAGCAAGAACAAGGATTGATGAAGCCAATACAATGCTAGACTTGGCTAGGATCTCATCCGATGGTTAACATGTTTAGATATTAAGATGTTTTAAGAAAACAATTCAATCACTAGGAAAACAGCTCTGCTGGGTTCCCCATCTCATTAAGTGTTTTACAAACAAGTTAGTTCTGGAAGTCTGGATATCTCATGGTTTGATCAATATCAATATAAGCAGATGCATTCTGGCAGAAAATATATCTTTGCACCAGAGATGTAATGCCAGGTAAGTCTGTACCATATAACCTGTTCATTTTGGGAGGCGTTTAATTTCTCATTATTTCAGAGCTGTTCTGTATTTATTACCTGCAATGTTTTAAATTCCAGGGCCAATCAGGGCACCGACAGTTTGTGCAATTGGAGTAACCAAGGAAAATATCAAAACCAAATAAGCAATACAGAGAACTGATCAAGACAATTTAAACACTCTTTTACAGTACCGAGCTGCTGAGTGAGTCTTTTAATCTTCTGCACTTTCATTACAACTAAAAGTACAGAAATATAATGTTTGTTACATGAACAGATGCCACTGGGAGCTTCCTTGTGGAAACATGGCTGCTGGCTCCAATATCTCACTGAGATCATCCCCAATCTGTAAATCTCTTATATCCAGCTAAAAAACAACAGGGAACTGTAAATAAAATCTCTTCAGGCCAGTGTAGTATTTTATGATCTTTGAGAGGAAATCGGTGAAAAATTTGGCTTACATTCAGCTGTCAAAGCTCTTTTACAATTAATTCCCATGCAGTCTACTGTTGACAGACATTGATTTAGAAAACCTGATAAGCATTTAGGCTAAATTATATAACTTGCAGCTTGTATGGATTAGAACATTATTTAGTCAAAATTCGCTGCAAAATACATTGCCATAAATATTACACATTTTTGTTTACATTAATTATTCTTTGCCATGTACAACACAAATTAAATATGAATTTAAAGTGCTTGAAGCATTACTTGCATGCATGCAAAATGAGACAGTAAAATGTCTTGCTGGGTGTGTATAATGATTTAATGAAATTCAAAATTTGCTGTTTATACCATTTTTTATGAAGCAAAATGAAATTCTGTGTTATCTTTACTACAAATCTGCAATAAATCAGGTCTCATTTTCATATTAACTGGTTCACAGCAACTGTTTCTATGATATTATTAAGCTATGATTTCTTAAACTCATTTACATAGAATTATCAATTGTTGTTGTATTAATTTTACACTATTTTTTTAACATGAGAATAACCTAAACTGTAAGAGTGTATGATTGAGCAAATATATGACTTTAAAACTGACAATTTCACAGAAGTGTTGAAGTTTGGACTATTGCTGGAATTGTTAACTTGGTTGTGGCAAGTCAGTTAAGAATATTTTTTCATTTTTTCTATTTTTCCAATTTTTCATTGGCAGAAAATCTGTTTCTTATAACAACAAGCAATTTCCCATGGCCTGGGAGTATGTCAACACTGTAACGAATGTGATGTGTTTATAATTAATCTAATTTTGTGCATGGCTTTACATAATGTACTTCAGATTGGAACACTGTGCGGTCTTCCTTAACAAACATCCTCATTAAACCAGTTTATATTACTATATCCAGGGCTTCAAGAAGACATTATAATATAACTGGTTACAAAAAGACATAATTATATCATTTACAGCAAAAATCTACAGTTGCTTAGACATAGCCAAGACATTTTTTTTTCTATGAACAAATAAAAACCTTTAATAGGTTCAGTTAAACTTCCTGTAATGAACAGAAAGTTTTCACAATAAAACAGACTTCAACATTACACATACTCATTTATTTACCTGGTACCTCTTTTTTTTAACTAATATTATCGCGAGTTTTAATTCTATATAAATTATGCAAAATCACCATTGCAACATTATCCACAATGTTGCCTTTTTGCAGGGAAACTTGCAGAAATCCCAGAAGCATTGATGATTGAAAACTTAAGGAACATGAAACCAAGTTAAGATGACTAACCAAATAACACAGAATTTTAAATGAAATAAATTAATTTTAAAGGGCAACACATCCGTCAACAGTTGGCATGAATGAGGCTTTTCGCCTTTTGTAATACATTTCTGACAATATCTTGATTTATCGTCAAAAATATTTGTTCAGCCGACAATTTTGCTCCAATTTCTACTGTATGGTGAATGCGTTATATTTCATATTTCACTAAAGAATAGGGTCTAGTATTTCAGAAAAATTATAGAAGTGGCAACCAAAACTTACTAATAATATGCAAAGACTATCACCTGAAACTTTAAATGGTCCTAAATGATTCCCCACCCTTATTTTAATGATGATCTATTGCAAAATTTAAGATTTAAACATGCTAAATTCTCTTAAATAATAAAGCAATATCATTTCAATGCTAAAAACACAAAAATCCCCTTAGATTTTAAAATGATTTGCATGATTATAATATAAAATATAAACATAAAATGAGATAAATAAATGAAAATGTAAAGAAACAGAAAAGAAGCTCTATCCAATTGTTTAACCAAATTTATCAGAGTCAATGTTCACTCTAGTAACACACTCATATTTTTTATTAAAGAACTTAGAATTATCTATCGGGATGAGCACATCATAAAATATACTACCTTTTTCACACTGAAAAAAGCAAGAGCTGCGTAACAACGAAAATATATGTCCAACTTATTTGAGGTAAAATCCAAGTGTGGTAGAGTATTCACTAAAGAACTTTTTGAGTAAATTTGCTTTGTCAAATGATGTTAGTTCAGCTTAGTCTGTTTTCAGCTTTCCATCTACTTGTTAAAACTGCACTACTAAACACGGGCCACTCTGTGATGACTGTTAAACAAATAGATCAACTATTACAAAGTTATCTTATCACAAATATACCATTAAAGTAATCACTACTTTTATCCACCAAGATATAGAAAATCCAAATAAATTCCATTAAATTCCCTAGGTACCTAAATGACACACAAAATGCAAATATTTAATATTTTTACTGAACATTATATCATATAATATACATAATATTATCTCCAATATGCTGCAGTCAGCCTGCCAGTCAGATTGAAGCTAAATAACGCTAGGCCAGCCGTCTACCACTAGCTCAGCTTTATAATAAACAGTTTTACACTGGCACACCGCTGTTCATTGACTGCCTCTTAAATAGTAATAGTCCCCACGCTCTAAAAGTTTCATTCAACATTCTCCCTAATAAACTGTCAATGTTCACCATAAGCTGTAAATAAGTGTCGCATAGTTAAAAGATTTTGTCACCCATTATGAAATTTACCAAAATATTTTCAATCTCATATTTGAAAGAAAACATAGCAATTTTTTGTTATTCTTTAAAGATTAAAATTACTGTAATTTACAACACTTGAACCTGAGTCTCAATACTTCTGTTACATCATTTCTTAATCAGGTCACAAAGGCTAAGCAGTAATATTTGGTTTTAAGATATTTAAAAGGAATTATTTTAAAGTCATTAATTTAAAATCTTAAACAAGCTCACTCTGAGGTTCTTTCAAACTTCTTAACAATGTATTGGCAGTGCACATTGTAAAGAATTAAATTGTTTACATCAAGTATTTTGTTATTTCGTTAACTTTTTAAATTACTTCAAGCGCAAAACATACTCCATAGCGCAACCACTACTCGACAGCGCCACCACTAGGGCAACAGCGCCACCACTTTTATAAATATGTGCATTTTTCCTTTTTAAGAAGTGCTTATTAGTTTTGTTGTGTTCCAGCATAGTTACTATACATAACAGTTATGTTTGCATGCGTGAGAATGTTCTTACGGGGTGTGTAAGCACCGAAATGTATTTGCTATGCAATCAGATCTCAAAATATGCACAAGTCCGATTCGGGAGAAAAGCTCCTGGCACCACAGTTTGCACAATATTTAAACGAAATAGTAACCAGCCTGCAGTAGAAGTGTTCTTACACGGTACCACATTCTCCGAATTTCGAAATACGTCCGTTAAGTGAAATTATCAAATAAAATATAAATCATACTCTCGTTTGTTCATGTAAACATAGGGCACAGCTCCATCACGGAAGTGTCGACAGCTCTTTTTCTTTGCACCACCGTAAAGTGGTGGAGCTGGCGTTTAGAGGCCGTGATTTATACAGTTAACTATTTTATACTACGACTACCATACAGTTTCTCAGGTAGACTGTTAACTATTTTCAGAAAGTGTTAACTATTTCTCAGACAGTGTTAACTATTTAAGGCTTCAACCCTTATACAGTTAACTATTTCACAGAAAGTGGTAACTATTTCTCAAGCAGTGTAAACTATTTCTCAGACAGTGTAAACTATTTCTCAGACAGTGTATTTTATTTCTCAAGCAGTGTAAACTATTTCTCAGAAAGTGGTAACTATTTTTCAAGCAGTGTAAACTATTTCTCAGAAAGTGGTAACTATTTCTCAAGCAGTGTAAACTATTTCTCAGAAAGTGGTAACTATTTCTCAAGCAGTGTAAACTATTTCTCAGACAGTGTAAACTATTTCTCAGACAGTGTATTTTATTTCTCAAGCAGTGTAAACTATTTTTCAGAAAGTGGTAACTATTTCTCAAGCAGTGTAAACTATTTCTCAAGCAGTGTAAACTATTTCTCAGAAAGTGGTAACTATTTCTCAAGCAGTGTAAACTATTTTTCTCAAGCAGTGTAGACTGTTTCTCAGAAAGTGGTAACTATTTCTCAAGCAGTGTAAACTATTTCTCAGAAAGTGGTAACTATTTCTCAGACAGTGTATTTTATTTCTCAAGCAGTGTAAACTATTTTTCAGAAAGTGGTAACTATTTCTCAAGCAGTGTAAACTATATCTCAAGCAGTGTAAACTATTTCTCAGAAAGTGGTAACTATTTCTCAAGCAGTGTAAACTATTTTTCTCAAGCAGTGTAGACTGTTTCTCAGAAAGTGGTAACTATTTCTCAAGCAGTGTAAACTATTTCTCAGACAGTGTAAACTATTTCTCAGACAGTGTATTTTATTTCTCAAGCAGTGTAAACTATTTTTCAGAAAGTGGTAACTATTTCTCAAGCAGTGTAAACTATTTCTCAAGCAGTTTAAACTATTTCTCAGAAAGTGGTAACTATTTCTCAAGCAGTGTAAACTATTTTTCTCAAGCAGTGTAAACTATTTCTCAGAAAGTGGTAACTATTTCTCAAGCAGTGTAAACTATTTCTCAGAAAGTGGTAACTATTTCTCAAGCAGTGTAAACTATTTTTCTCAAGCAGTGTAGACTGTTTCTCAGAAAGTGGTAACTATTTCTTAAGCAGTGTAAACTATTTCTCAAGCAGTGTAAACTATTTTTCTCAAGCAGTGTAGACTGTTTCTCAGAAAGTGGTAACTATTTCTCAAGCAGTGTAAACTATTTTTCTCAAGCAGTGTAAACTATTTCTCAAGCAGTGTTTACTATTTCTCAAGCAGTGTAGACTATTTCTCAAGCAGTGTTAACAATATTGAAACGAAATAGTAACCAGCCTGCAGTAGAAGTGTTCTTACACGGTACCACATTCTCCGAATTTCGAAATATGTCCGTTAAATGAAATTATCAAATAAAATATAAATCATACTCTCGTTTGTTCATGTAAACATAGGGCACAGCTCCATCACGGAAGTGTCGACAGCTTTTTTTCTTTGCACCACCGTAAAGTGGTGGAGCTGGCGTTTAGAGGCCGTGATTTATACAGTTAACTATTTTATACTACGACTACCATACAGTTTCTCAGGTAGACTGTTAACTATTTTCAGAAAGTGTTAACTATTTCTCAGACAGTGTTAACTATTTTAGGCTTCAACCCTTATACAGTTAACTATTTCACAGAAAGTGGTAACTATTTCTCAAGCAGTGTAAACTATTTCTCAGACAGTGTTTACTATTTTCCAGACAGTGTTTACTATTTACCAGACAGTGTTAACTATTTTCCAGGCAGTGATAACTATTTCTCAGACAGTGTTAACGATTTCCCAGACAGTGTTTACTATTTTCCAGACAGTGATAACTATTTCTCAGACAGTGTTGACAATTTCCCAGACATTGTTATCTTTTTTTTCCAGGTTGTATTAACTATTTCATGCTACAACTCTTATAAGGAGGGCTGATTGTTCAAAACTGTTCAAGTTAACCATGTGATTAACATGTGATTAACAACATCATTGCCAAGTGTTAACAATTTCTCAGGCAGTGTTAACTTGTTTATATAAAAACTCTAACAAGGTGTTAACCATTTATCAGACAGTGTTAACTATAGTTTTTGTCAAAACTCTAACACATGTTAACCATTTATCAGGCAGTGTTAACTCTAGTTTTTGTCAAAACTCTAACACATGTTAACCATTTATCAGGCAGTTTTAACTATAGTTTGTTAAAACTCTAACACATGTTAACCATTTATCAGGCAGTGTTAACTATAGTTTTTGTCAAAACTCTAACACATGTTAACCATTTATCAGACAGTGTTAACTATAGTTTTTGTCAAAACTCTAACACATGTTAACCATTTATCAGGCAGTTTTAACTATAGTTTTTGTCAAAACTCTAACACATGTTAACCATTTATCAGACAGTGTTAACTATAGTTTTTGTCAAAACTCTAACACATGTTAACCATTTATCAGGCAGTGTTAACTATAGTTTTTGTCAAAACTCTAACACATGTTAACCATTTATCAGGCAGTTTTAACTATAGTTTTTGTCAAAACTCTAACACATGTTAACCATTTATCAGACAGTGTTAACTATAGTTTTTGTCAAAACTCTAACACATGTTAACCATTTATCAGGCAGTGTTAACTATAGTTTTTGTCAAAACTCTAACACATGTTAACCATTTATCAGGCAGTGTTAACTATAGTTTTTGTCAAAACTCTAACACATGTTAACCATTTATCAGACAGTGTTAACTATAGTTTTTGTCAAAACTCTAACACATGTTAACCATTTATCAGGCAGTTTTAACTATAGTTTGTTAAAACTCTAATACAGCTTTGAAACTAACATTTTTTCACAGAAATTTTGGTACCAGAACTCTGTAATATAAGCTAAGCCACTTTATGCTTACACTAATAATGTTACAGAGAACTTTAACAGTTTCCCTTATAGTAATATTGTTCATTTACTCAGTTGTAAGATCTGCAAATCATGTTCATGTAAATAACAAGGCAGAAAAAGCTCTAAAGTTGCAAAATAGATCTTGCAAAACTTTTAGGATTTGTTTAAGGTCAGATCTCAGAGATAGCCCTACCTACTGAGCTTCTAGATCTTTATGTATGATTTATGAAAACCTCTTCTTAGATCATACCCAAGATACATCAACCTGTTGTATACTCCCTCATAAGTTATCATAACATGTTCAGCCTCAGTTCTCTGTTAATTTATTTTTCTTACATGAATTTTTAACAGGCTAATTACGATATGTATTCTTAACTTGAAGGAATACTTATACCGGCGTGTGACTGTCACTCTAACTTACATCACATAACATGTTGTTGCTTGTCAGGTTGGGCTTGTCAAGCCTGGCTCGTCAGGTCCAGGGCTCATCTTGTTGGGCTTGTCAAGCCTGGCTCGTCAGGTCCAGGGCTCATCTTGTTGGGCTCGTCAAGCCTCGCTCGTCAGGTCCAGGGCTCATCTTGTTGGGCTCGTCAAGCCTGGCTCGTCAGGTCCAGGGCTCATCTTGTTGGGCTCGTCAGGTCCAGGGCTCATCTTGTTGGGCTCGTCAAGCCTGGCTCGTCAGGTCCAGGGCTCATCTTGTTGGGCTCGTCAAGCCTGGCTTGTCAGGTCATTAAATTAATTCAAAATAACAAAATCCTTGCACGTGGAAAAAACATACTTATTATTACATCCAGATGCTATTAATGAAGAAACTTGATTGACATCTAGAAAGTAGTATGAAGTCAGGACTCACCACATGGGGGTACATCATTTTACATGATGTTTACAAATTTACAGCTGCATGAGCCATTTTTTAAAGTAAGTTTTAACACTTGCTTTGAATTACTAAATAACTTTTAACTGCTTTAAAACACATGATAAACTTTCCCAGTAGCATTTTTACGCCAAGAAAATGCGGTTAGTGTGACACTGTGCAATTTCCTAGTAGATTCATCATAATAATTGGTTTAGTGGTTTGAGATTCAAAAAAAATTATAATAATACATTACATCTTCTTTAAGTCTCTAAGAATTGGGGTACACCTTTGGCTACCGAACTTTGATCTAAACCTTTTGGTAACCCTCTTTTGAATAAGAGCTCATTCATTACTATGCACTGCATAGTATGCAGTACATGGAAGAATTGGAGTACACATTTGGCTCCTTGTCTTTGGACAAAGGCTATAGGTAACTTTGAAATACAGCTCTTATTACTATGGCCATACTGAACAGGTCATCATTATTTGCCACATTTCCCAAACTTTGCACAAATCAAATGCAGTGTCCCCCCCCCCTCCCACTCCCTCCAATCCACATTACACCCCCCCCAACCCCCACACACACACCCGACACATTAGTCAACCCAAGAGCAGTTGAACTCCCAAAACATCATACAAGGTTTATTGCTGAAAAAAAAGCATAGTTATGATCTTAAAAGTGAATGACATAGGTAGACTATGAATATCATAGTTGACAACCATGCTACTTTCTTCCATTACACTTCATGCATACCGTGCTCAAATTGATGGATAAAATTTTGTTTTTATGGATACGCATGAGGCAGGGGAGACAACTATTTTATCAATAAATTTGCATGTTACAATTAAATAGTCTTCAATAACCCTGTACTGTCAGTTGTCTCCACAGGCGAGTGGTCTACGCAGCTGTTTTGTAATGATAAAGCCGACCGACTTCAATTCAAGCTGTCGCCAGAATACTTTTTCAACGGGAAAACATTAGTATGAGTGTCTGTGCATATTTCCACATTGTGAAACCAATGAAACTGCATCATTAATAATTCATGATTACCAGATTTTCTTAGCCAAATAGCCCATGGTACACAACTAAGCTTGCCCCAGTAGTTTATCGGGGGTATAAGAGCAGGACACAAGCCTGGGAAAATTTACTTTTATGTAAATATTCAATAGTGCAAGTTTCAAAACAATGGGCAATAAATTTCAACAACGGTCAAATACTTTTTCCATAAATGTCAAAAAACAACAATTATTAAAGCAATACAATTCATCCTTTATTTGTCAATTTTATATAATAACAACTTCAATCAACAATTGTAATACTCATATTATCCTTGCTACATAAACCAACGATTCATTAGCCAAATTGTTTTAAAGTTTTTTTTTGTCATTTCATATTATCAAAAAGGGACTGTCATTGACTTTCAAATGTTAACTCAAGCACACTTAGTACATGTCTCCAAATTTGTTCAAAGTAAAAGGACATCATTGGTGTAAAAGATCATTTTTCGAGAGTCCTCTTGCAGTCAGTTTGACATAGGTTTCACCTGCAGGGGTTTTGTGTATGTGCTTGCGTGCATTATCATGTCTGTCTGGACTGAACCTTGTCCAGACTGTATCTTGACCATGCGTTATAGGACTTTCAAAAGACTTGCAGGTTCACCATGATGAGGCAGCGCGTAATGCACAAGACCAAGGTCTGTACCTTAAAGGTCAAGGTCACACTTGGTTGAATGTGAAAATGAGTACTGTTGGTACTAATATACAGGTGTGGCATAGACCATGGCACCTGGTAAATCACACAAATATGACATTGTCCATGGCACCAAGTGGAACAATGGGTGTGACAATGGCCATGGCACCTAGTAAATCACACAAATATGACATTGTCCATGGTACCAAGTGGAACAATGAGTGTGACAATGGCCATGGCACCTAGTAAATCACACAAATATGACATTGTCCATGGTACCAAGTGGAACAATGAGTGTGATAATGGCCATGGCACCTAGTAAATCACACAAGTATGACATTGTCCATGGTACCAAGTGGAACAATGAGTGTGACAATGGCCATGGCACCTAGTAAATCACACAAGTATGACATTGTCCATGGTACCAAGTGGAACAATGAGTGTGATAATGGCCATGGCACCTAGTAAATCACACAAGTATGACATTGTCCATGGTACCAAGTGGAACAATGAGTGTGACAATGGCCATGGCAATTAGTAAATCACACAAATATAACATTGTCCATGGTACCAAGTGGAACAATGAGTGTGACAATGGCCATGGCATTTAGTAAATCACACAAGTATGACATTGTCCATGGCACCAAGTGGAACAATGAGTGTGACAATGGCCATGGCACCTAGTAAATCACACAAATATGACATTGTCCATGGTACCAAGTGGAACAATGAGTGTGACAATGGCCATGGCACCTAGTAAATCACACAAGTATGACATTGTCCATGGCACCAAGTGGAACAATGAGTGTGACAATGGCCATGGCAATTAGTAAATCACACAAATATGACATTGTCCATGGTACCAAGTGGAACAATGAGTGTGACAATGGCCATGGCACCTAGTAAATCACACAAGTATGACATTGTCCATGGCACCAAGTGGAACAATGAGTGTGACAATGGCCATGGCAATTAGTAAATCACACAAATATGACATTGTCCATGGTACCAAGTGGAAAAATGAGTGTGACAATGGCCATGGCACCTAGTAAATCACACAAGTATGACATTGTCCATGGCACCAAGTGGAACAATGAGTGTGACAATGGCCATGGCATTTAGTAAATCACACAAGTATGACATTGTCCATGGTACCAAGTGGAACAATGAGTGTGACAATGGCCATGGCATTTAGTAAATCACACAAGTATGACATTGTCCATGGCACCAAGTGGAACAATGAGTGTGACAATGGCCATGGCACCTAGTAAATCACACAAATATGACATTGTCCATGGCACCAAGTGGAACAATGAGTGTGACAATGGCCATGGCATTTAGTAAATTACACAAGTATGACATTGTCCATGGTACCAAGTGGAACAATGAGTGTGACAAAGACCATGGCACCTAGTAGGTTAAACACATAAATGTGACATCAACAACAGTACAAAATGAAACAAGTGTGACATTAACCATGGTACACTGAGACACATGAGTGTGAAATTGGCCATGGCACCTAATACTGTAAACACACAAGTGTGGCATTGACAACAGTACCAAGTCAAACATACAAGTGTGACATCAACCATGGTACCAAGTGAGACACACATTTGTGACATTGGCCATGGTAAAGAGTGATTCATTAAGATGTGACATTGACCATGAGACCAAGTGAGACATACAAGAGTGACATTGACAACAGTATCATACATACAATTGCAACAATGACCATGGATCCATGTAATGAAAATTACAAATGTGATTCTAACACTTTGATTGCAACATAAGCATAAACAAGTGTGACACTAGCCCATGGGAAACATAGACATTGGAAATGGGCTTTTTTGAGTGAGATATATTCCTTTGCCAATTTCATTGTGATTTGGCCAGAACTGTCAGAAATATTTGAAAGACTAAGTGAACTCAGTCTCTTTACTCTGTAAGGTCAAAATGATTTACGGATCTTCAACCGGCAGATACATTGGAGATGAAGTCATTATCTGTCTCACCATCAATAGCTGGTTATGCACTTTTAGGGCCTTTGTACCTCGTCAGGTCTAGCAGTAGTAAATGTAGCATAATGATTAACAATCGTAAAATATCCGCATTTTTCCACCCCAGCTCTTTCCTGGTCACATGAACAACATAAACTTCACCTTAAGCTAATAAATATTCAATTTTTACTTAATAAATCCTTACATAAAAATTCATGTATTCCAAATTATTTTGAAAGACGGTAAGATAATCAAAAGGCTTCAAAAAACATATCGCACAGGCTAGAGATACTTTTTGTCATCGAATATGGTATAAATTTTGTCCTCTTCCTCTAAATTAAGTTTGCGGCATCTTTTCACAGATATCATTTCAAAAGTGGACAAAGTTATGGCTATTTTAAAGTAAAAATGAATTTGAGAACCTTTATTGAAATAAACTTGTCACATACTGGCCATTAGTGGAAATAAATGACATTAAATTTCATGGTTATATAATGAAATTAAGACCATGTCTGTAATACTACACTTTAGAGAAAATTGTACTATGCTATAAATTATTGAATGTTCTAGCCGACTTAATCATGACATATCACATATTTTAAAGTATATGTCAAATACCTTTCTCATATAAAGGCTCCATCTCAACATACGTTTGGTGGGGAAAAAATGTTCATACAGATTTATTTGTTTTAAAGAAATACAAGAAGTGCTACAACCCTTTGAAACCTAGTTTTTGATATGGGCTATCAGAAATTATACCCAATTAATTTCTTATGTGTTAAGAAAGCAACAGCCTTTATCTTTATTCATTCAAAGCAATCCCAAGCTAGCTCTTCACATATAAGCTACCCACACATCAACTTTCATCACTATAATCCATCAACTCTAATGTAATTGTGCAAAAACATTTTTAGTTACAGTGACAGTGACCTTAAGCCCACCCCACTCCTTCAAAAGCAATCCCAAGCTAGCTCTTCACATAAGCTACCTACACATCAACTTTCATTACTATCCATCAATTCAAACTTAAGTTATTGGGCAGAACCAATTTCTCTATTTTAAGTTACAGTGACCTTGACCCTGACCCACTATAAAGCAATCCCAATCCCAATCTTCAAATAAGCTACCTACACACCAATTTTCATTACTATCCATCAATGCTATTATCATTATTTATCATTAAGTTATTGGGCAGAAACCAGTGTTTGACGCCGGTCATCCCCATTCTTATAACCTGGTTTGCGTTGAAAACCTGGTTAAAAACTAATAGCTCCATTTCATTTCCTGGGTAGAAGCTGCAGTAACTAGCCCCAGTGCATTTGTTGGATGCAAACAAGTACTGGTTCCAGTCTGTTCCTTGGGTGGAAGCAAGTACTACAATCCACATCATGCGAAACCCCCATTTTCCTTTACAAGTAAACGCGGAACTAAGTTCCCCCAGTACGTATCCCGTTTTCCTCACTAAAATCCACTGAGTTGGTTACCATGAAGGGTTTTATTATCGATAGCACTGGTGATTGCCGGAGGGTATCGATTTATTGACCTTGAAGCTGAACTCTGCGTCTTATGAATTGTTTCTACATGGCTACTGTTATTATTAAATGATTACATGACAAGTTATTTTGTTTGTAAAAATAAGTCAATCATTCTCACATTTGTTTGTTTTTCCTTTTTAATAAAAGAGGAACATATTCCATACAGTGAAGATGTATTTTGTTTGGCTTTAAAATAAACCTTTCAACTCAAATTTATAGGTTTAATGTTAACCTTCATCAGCATTGTAAATTGCGTACTGATTTCCAAATTATTAAAATATAACACCGTTGCTGTTCATTTTCTATCATTGTTATCTATAACTCTTAGGCCTTTTTTTTTTTTATTAATTGGTTAACGGATTTTTTTGAAGAAATGTTGGACGGGTGGTGCCAAAAAAAAAAAAAAAAAGGATTTCATACTCATGCTATTTATTTTACAATACATGTACATGTATTTTTCATAACGTTTGTGGTCAAACCCAAAACCAAAATATCAAAATAACAACAAAAAGGGAAGACATGTTCATAGAATGAATATTGATATGTTCACATGCTCACTTTGTCATACTCATATGTTTGGCTTTATTGTCCAATTTTCTCTCCTACCAATTTCAAATTAAAATTAATGTAATCATTATATAAGCATTTTATACACTTCCACCTTATGATAATGTCACATTTTAAGACAATATTATTACAAACTTTCAGTTTTACTGTCACTTTTTGTTGATGTTTTTTAAAGCACATCCTGACTGCAAGAGTTTTCCTATTTACAACACTATTTCAACATATCAACCTTACAATGAATATGCCTGTGTCTCCTCATTGCTGGGCACTACTTCTTCTCAACAGAAAACTCACAATGTAACAAATTTCACGGACTTAATTATTTATTAAATGGAATATGAAATGTAAATAATAACAAGAGCTGTCATTAAGAGACAGCGCGGTCGACTATTCCGCCGCTTTTCAATGTAAGGATTGAAAAGTTTTGGCGAAACATGCATGGATCACTGTTAGATTAGATTTCAATGCAATACATGATGTGCTGTGATATTAACATGAATGTGGTTACATGGAAAATTTTAACCAGAATTTTTAAGTGTAATAATAAAGGGCCATTATTTGCAAAATACAGTTATCTTACTTGGTTATTCAATTACGTTGGGTGGTTGAATACCATTGTATAAAGTCTCAACGCAATACATCAAGTAGTTGCTGAGATATTATCCTGTGTGCTTACATGCAAGATCTTAACCAGAATTTCTAAGTCTCATAATAAAGGGGCAAAAATTATATAATATGAAAGATAGAGTTATCTTACTAGATTAAAGAAGAAGGTTAAATGGTTGGGAGCCTGTGTGTAAAGTTTCAATGCAATACATGATGTATTCGCTGAGGTATTGACTTAAAAGTGGTAACACGCAAAACCTTAACCAGAAAAAAGGGGCCATTATTTGAATTTAATGCAAACTAGAGTTATCTAACTTGGTTAATATAGTAGGTTGGATGGTTGAGTACCATTGTATAAAGTCTCAATGCAATATCTCAAGTAGTTGCTGATATATTAACCTATGTGTGCTTACACGTAAAACCTTAACCAGAATTTCAAAGCAAATAATAAAGGCCTATTATTTGCATTAAATGCAAAATAGAGTTATCTAACTTGGTTAATTAAGTAGGTTGGATGGTTGAGTACCATTGTATAAAGTCTCTATGCAATACTTTAAGTAGTTGCTGAGATATTAACCTATGTGTGCTTGCACACAAAACCTTAACCAGAATTTCTAAGTCGAATAATAAAGGGCAATTATTTGCATTAAATGCAAACTAGAGTTATCTTACTTGGTTAATTAAGTAGGTTGGATGGTTGAGTACCATTGTATCAAGTCTCAATGCAATACCTCAAGTAGTTGCTGAGATATTAACCTATGTGTGTTTGCACGCAAAACCTTAACCAGAATTTCCAAGTCGAATAATAAAGGCCTTTTATTTGCGTTAAATGCAAACTAGAGTTTTCTAACTTGGTTAATTAAGTAGGTTGGATGGTTGAGTACCATTGTATAAAGTCTCAATGCAATACCTCAAGTAGTTGCTGAGATTTTAACCTATGTTTGCTTGCATGCAAAACCTTAACCAAGGTGTAACGCCAACGCCGACGCTTGGGTGAGTAGTATAGCTCTCCATATTCTTCGAATAGTCGAGCTAAAAATGACTTTCTATTCAGTAATGAATTTTTTGAAGTTAAGATAATTCTCTGCAGCTTTAGCAAAATTTAAGTTACCACAGATTTTGATTACTTGAATAGTAGTTTCCATATAATTTGTTTAACAATTTATGCCCCCAGTGGGACAAACAAAGGACAATATATTTTATCAATTACTCTGGTTTATATGTGATTTGTTACCATTGATACAGACATCAGCCTTGATATCAGTTATTCCAAAAAAATAGTTTAAATGCAGATGGGATGTTGAAAATGAGAATTTATTTTTTTGTATGATCTCAGCTCAATTGAGGCCGCCATTTTGAAAACAAGTTTTAAAACTGTATCCTTATTTTGCAAAGGAACTGGCAACAGGTTTTACATTATTCATGTGTGCAAAAAAACAACTGATTTACTTTTTTCAATATTTAAAAAAAATAAAAAAAATACTATAATCATTTTTTTATTTTTTTTGGAGTTTTCGAAAATATTGGGCGGCGGATCCATTATCCAACTTATAAAAAAAAAAAGGCCTTACTGTGTATTAAAAGGTGTACATAATTCTTCTAGCCACTGTTTGGTAGCTGAGGGTGAGAGAGTGTTAACAACGAGCCTGTTTCCTGGGTTGAAACAAGTTCTAAGCTCCAGTTTGTATCCAGGAAAGAAACCAGTACTAGCTCCAGTCCATTTCCTTGTTGAAAACAAGTACTAGATCCAGTCCACCCTGGGTGGAAACAAGTACTAGCTCCAGTCCGTTTCCCGGATGGAAACAAGTACTAGCTCCAGTTGGTTTCCTGTCCATTTCCTGAGTGGAAACAAGTACTAGATCCAGTCCCCTTCCAGGATGGAAACAAGTACTAGCTCCAGTGCATTTCCTGAGTGGAAACAAGTACTAGCTCCAGTCCGTTTCCAGGATGGAAACAAGTACTAGCTCCAGTCCGATTTCTGAGAGAAAAAAGTACTAGCTCCAGTCTGTTTCAAGGATTGAAACAAGTACTAGCTCCAGTCCATTTCCAGGTTGGAAACAAGTACTAGCTCCAGTCCGTTTCCTGAGAGAAAACAAGTACTAGCTCCAGTCCGTTTCCTGAGAGAAAACAAGTACTAGCTCCAGTTGCTTTCCTGAGTGGAAACAAGTACTAGCTCCAGTCCGTTTCCTGGATGGAAACAAGTACTAGCTCCAGTCTGTTTCTTGGGTGGAAACAAGTACTAGCTACAGTCTGTTTCCTGAGTGGAAACAAGTACTAGCTCCAGTCCGTTTCCTGGATGGAAACAAGTACTAGCTCCAGTCCGTTTCTTGGGTGGAAACAAGTACTAGCTACAGTCTGTTTCCTGAGTGGAAACAAGTACTAGCTCCAGTCCGTTTCCTGGATGGAAACAAGTACTAGCTCCAGTCTGTTTCTTGGATGGAAACAAGTACTAGCTACAGTCTGTTTCCTGAGTGGAAACAAGTACTAACTCCAGCCTAAAATAAGAACTAGCTTCAGCCTATTTAGTGGGCGGAATCAAGGACTAGCTTTAATACGTTTTCTGGAAAGAAACAAGTACTAGCTCCAGTGGATTGCCTTGGTGGAAACATTATTTAAGTACTCATAGCCTTTTGCCCCTTTCAAGTTTACCTCTTGTTCAACCTGTACATGTACTCCTGAGTTAGTGTCATTGTTCCATATAAGCGGCACAACCTGGATGGTGAAAGTTACACAAAGTACACTTCAGGTGAGATCCTTTCTTAACATTCCTGGACAAATTGCCTCATTCTGAAAAATGAAGACATGAATATATGTGTACACTGGATTAAAAGTCATTTTTCAAAAATAGTTTGCCATATCTTGATACACGTAATAATATATTTGCAAGGGATTTTGACATTATTCCAGCGGATACTCAACATTTATTGCTTCAGTGCAGCAGCATTTTACCTTTTTCTACATCCAGAAGTATTTTATTTATACTTCTGAATAAATCACTTTTATTCCCTGGTGGAAACAAGTACACAATCATGAGGCACTTGCTTAACAAAATCCCCACCCCCTCTCCCAGGGGGTTATGGCATGTATCAAAGCAAAAGAATTGTGTACCAAGTTTTATGTTGATTAAAGCTTTTGCACACACAAAAACAACAGGCAAGCTTAAATTGACATGTCAACAATAGCAAAATGGCTAGCTAAGCAAGAAGTACATAGCTACCATCAACTGCAGTTTGAAGTATGCATTAATGAAAAGCATACAACATTACACAAACTTTGATAAGATAAAAAGAAACTAGAGCTGTCACAGGAGTGACGAATACCCCCAAATGCCGCCTGGACACAGGAATGGCAAACCATTCCTTTGAAAAGAGGCCATAACTCCAAGGTTACTGCACACTGCATCTTCTTTTATTATGCATGTATTGTTTTATTTAAATCTGTTGAGTAATTTAGAAGTTACACTGCTGACAAGAAAAACTAGCCTTTCATGAGTTATCGTCCGGAAACCGTTTTTCTATTTTTAGTAACAGTGACCTTGACCTTGGCCCCACCAGCCCCAATATCGAACTTGACCTGTATCTTCTGATGTTACACCTGTGTACCAAAAAGTGTTCAAATCTGTCTAGCCTTTCATGAGTTATCGTCCGAAAACCGTTTTTCTATTTTTAGTAACAGTGACCTTGACCTTGGCCTCACCAGCCCCAATATCGAACTTGACCGGTATCTTCTGATGTTACACCTGTGTACCAAAAATTGTTCAAATCTGTCAAGCCTTTCATGAGTTATCGTCCGGAAACCGTTTTTCTATTTTTAGTAACAATGACCTTGACCTTGGCCCCACAAGCCCCAATATCGAACTTGACCTGTATCTTCTGATGTTACACCTGTGTACCAAAAATTGTTCAAATCTGTCAAGCCTTTCATGAGTTATCGTCCGAAAACCGTTTTTCTATTTTTAGTAACAGTGACCTTGACCTTGGCCCCATCAGCACCAATATCGAACTTGACCTGTATATTTTGATGTTTCACCTGTGTACCAAAAATTGTTCAAATCTGTCTAGCCTTTCATGAGTTATCGTCCGAAAACCAATTTTCTATTTTTAGTAACAGTGACCTTGACCCCACCAGCCCCAATATCGAACTTGACCTGTATCTTCTGATGTTACACCTGTGTACCAAAAAAAATTCAAATCTGTCTAGCCTTTCATGAGTTATCGTCCGGAAACCATGAAAACCGACAGACCGACCGACAGACAGACCGACCGACCGACCAACAAGCTCACTCCAATATACCCCCTCAAACTTCGTTTGTGGGGGTATAATAATTTCAAAATAAAGCAAGTTAATGTGCATGGTTGTCAATTATCCATGTTCATAAAATTGATATACAAGCATGTGCTGAGATTTATGGGATTTTATTAAGCAGGCCTTTTGAAAAGTAAACAGTAACAGAGTGAAGAGGTAGATTGGAAGATTCAAGTGCCTCCCTATTCTTTACTTGACCATTAACTTTCATAAGTAGCCTTTAATGGTCATAATTTGGCTAGGCTTTCAATACAGGCGAAAATTAAACTCACTATGCCCATGGAAAATTGGTATAATGTATTCATCAGGATGAACATGAGATAGGCGCCAGGTATAATTCACATAAACCATTTGCTGTTAAACACATCATAACCAGATTTTATTTTTTTGTCAGAATATTTTATTCGAAAGGAATTTTTACACCGTAAGATACTCTTTTCACTTTGCAAATATTGAGAATGCTGAGTGTTTTTATGGGCTTATCGGTTCAGCTTAGTTTGTAATGCACCTGATTTGACCTGGAAGCAAGCTCAGCCTGTTGAGCACCTGTCCTGACTTGGAAGCAATCTCAATGGGTAGAGCACCTGTCCTGACTTTGAAGCAAGTTCAGTCTGTTGAGCACCTGTCCTGACTTGGAAGCAAACTCAATGGGTAGAGCACCTGTCCTGACTTTGAAGCAAGTTCAGTCTGTTGAGCACCTGTCCTGACTTTGAAGCAAACTCAATGGGTAGAGCACCTGTCCTGACTTTGAAGAAAGTTCAGTCTGTTGAGCACCTGTCCTGACTTTGAAGCAAGTTCAGTCTGTTGAGCACCTGTCCTGACTTGGAAGCAAACTCAATGGGTAGAGCACCTGTCCTGACTTTGAAGCAAGTTCAGTCTGTTGAACACCTGTCCTGACTTGGAAGCAAACTCAATGGGTAGAGCAATTGTCATGACCTGGAAGCAAGCTCAGCGGGTAGAGCACCTGTCCTGACTTTGAAGCAAGTTCAGCCAGTAGAGCACCTGTCCTGACCTGGAAGCAAGCTCAGCTGGTAGAGCACCTGTCCTGACTTGAAAGCAAGCTCAGCCGGTAGAGCACCTGTCCTGACTTGGAAGCAATCCCAATGGGTAGAGCACCTGTCCTGACTTTGAACCAAGTTCAGCCAGTAGAGCACCTGTCCTGACCTGGAAGCAAGCTCAGCTGGTAGAGCACCTGTCCTGACTTGGAAGCAAGTTCAGCCAGTAGAGCACCTGTCCTGACCTGGAAGCAAGTTCAGCCAGTAGAGCACCTGTCCTGACCTGGAAGCAAGCTCAGCCAGTAGAGCACCTGTCCTGACCTGGAAGCAAGCTCAGCGGGTAGAGCACCTGTCCTGACTTGGAAGCAAGCTCAGCGGGTAGAGCACCTGTCCTGACTTGGAAGCAAGTTCAGCCAGTAGAGCACCTGTCCTGACCTGGAAGCAAGCTCAGCTGGTAGAGCACCTGTCCTGACTTGGAAGCAAGTTCAGCCAGTAGAGCACCTGTCCTGACCTGGAAGCAAGCTCAGCCAGTAGAGCACCTGTCCTGACCTGGAAGCAAGTTCAGCCAGTAGAGCACCTGTCCTGACCTTAAAGCAAGCTCAGCGGGTAGAGCACCTGTCCTGACTTGGAAGCAAGTTCAGCCAGTAGAGCACCTGTCCTGACCTGGAAGCAAGCTCAGCGGGTAGAGCACCTGTCCTGACTTGGAAGCAAGTTCAGCCAGTAGAGCACCTGTCCTGACCTGGAAGCAAGCTCAGCTGGTAGAGCACCTGTCCTGACCTGGAAGCAAGCTCAGCTAGTAGAGCACCTGTCCTGACTTGGAAGCAATCTCAATGGGTAGAGCACCTGTCCTGACTTTGAAGCAAGCTCAGCTGGTAGAGCACCTGTCCTGACTTGAAAGCAAGCTCAGCCGGTAGAGCTCCTGCCCTGACTTGAAAGCAAGCTCAGCCAGTAGAGCTGAGCACCTGTCTTGACTTGGAAGCAAGCTTAGCTGGTAGAGCACCTGTCCTGACTTTGAAGCAAGCTCCATGGGAAGAGCACCTGTCATGACTTGGAAGCAAGCTCAGCCGGTAGAGCACCAGTCCTGACTTGGAAGCCAGGCTCATGGGAAGAGCACCTGTCATGACTAGAAAGCAAGGTCAATGGGTAGAGCACCTGTCCTGACTTGGAAGCAAGCTCAGCCGGTAGAGCACCTGTCCTGACTTGGAAGCAAGCTTAGCCAGTAGAGCACCTGTCCTGACTTGGAAGCAAGCTCAGCCGGTAGAGCACTTGTCCTGACTTTAAAGCAAGCTCAGCCGGTAGAGCACCTGTCCTGACTTGGAAGCAAGCTTAGCTGGTAGAGCACCTGTCCTGACTTGAAAGCAAGCTCAGGCAGTAGAGCATCTGTCCTGACTGAGGGTCTCAGGTTTGATCCAAGACCTGTCCACACCCTTTACAAGATTGTCTGACATAACATGCTGTTTCAATTTGGACCTATGGATACTTGTATGGGAATTAGCACTGCCCTGAATACTTGATAAATAGTAAATGGTGTTCAATAAATAAAATAACAATTGAAACTTTGCTTAATGTTTAATGCTATGATGGCTTAAACTTCTACACTGTTTATTATTCATCTCTTTTATTAAGCAACATCCTTTAACTACTGAAATTATTTTTTCAGCTTTACTCAACGTATGAATTTGTAACATGACCCAATCTGGTGATGATGTCAAGTAACTTGAGTGAACAAAATTGACACTTTAAATTGTGAGAGTAATGCTAGTGAGCTCTTGAAATAACACTGCTGTCTTCCTTATTTTAATTTTCAATCAGATTGTCTCCATACATTTAGATGGGCATGAAAAAGAAGATGATAATTGCACCCACACCCTCAATGCCCTTATCGCCCCCACCTTAGATGCAAAAAAACAATGGGTGTCAAATTTACAAACATCAAGAAATAAATGCAGGACACAAAATAATAAGATAAAGATTTAAGATTCAAGACTGTTCTAAAATATCCCAATCATTGTCATACAATTCATGTATCACTTAAATCATGACAGCATGAAGATACAATAGTCAAAGTTTGTTGATAATGCCAGATTTGAAAGCTATCACATGAGTACTACTAGCAATTGCAAATGCCTGTCTGGCGTTGGTTTTTCTTGAGGGGAATAACTCAACAATTAAGCCCGAGTTTCGGCCTTGCTACACATATGAGTATTGTCTTTAGCAACATGTCTATGCACTGGTTTTCAGTTAAATATTGTGTAAGCTTTTTAGTAAGTGCCAAGGTAGAAGATCCTGCATACTAATGATGCCACAACACATGAAAGGCTATCAACAATACCATCAAAATACCTTAACAAGAGGCCCAAGAGAGCCTATGCTCTATTGGCATGGCTCTTGTGGTCATTTTCAATCCAGAGCATGTATGTTTGAGGAATAGGCAACAAATATATAGTTCACTTTTTGTGTTTGAGTTAGCTGAAAACGCTGCACGTTCAACATCTGAGGACAGAAAGTGTTTTAAGCAGATTAGTTGCATGAACTATTTTAATATGTGCCAAGTAAAGGTAATCTGAGGGTAAAAAATTTTTGCTTTCAAAACTGTATTCTGGTCAAGGACATCCGAGGACAACATTGATGCTCGTTCGCAAAACTGTACACATGGTCAAAATTTCATTGCTGTAGTTTTAACAAGAGCACCGCGAAACGGAGCATTATACGCCCGAAGAAGATTCGGCTTGAGGTCTTTAATAAACATTTAGGTTATGCTAGTATACTGCTTACTAGGTGTGAAGTGTTTACAACAAAGGCTTAAACTTCCAATATTGAAACTTTAATGATACTTAAGTTAGCAGTGCTAATAAAAACCTTTGTTCAACAGTATTTTTTTACAACATAGAATAATTGTAAAACAACATACATACTGGTAAGTAGTGCAATGAAGGATGTACTAATATGGAATCAGATTTTATGAAATGAAATATTTTTATAAAAAAAATAGAATATCTGAAACTTCCTTAGAAAATCTGAGAATACAAGTTTAAAAGTAGCAGGACTTGGAAAGTGCTCACAACACATCCTTTTAATGTAGCAATAATTTGTATAAAGTTATCTAAAAATTGCTTTATTGGTTACAAAGTTGTGGCTAGGCCACGTTTTCTAAAAATTCCTTTATTAGCAGTAACACAAAGCTGTGGCCTGGACATGGAATTGCTAACGCCCCCCCAGTGAAATTAGCCTTTGAGGTACGGACCTGGAAAGCATGCTTGACAAATCCTTTTAATGTAGAGATGATTTGTATAAAGTTATTTGAAAATTGCTTTAGTAGTAACCCAGTTTATAATGGCCTGGACATGGAATTGCTAACGTCCCCCCCCATGGTGATTCTAGTGTTTGAGGTATGGACCTGGAAATTGCGCGCGACACATCCTTTTAATGTAATGATGCTTTGTATAAAGTTATTTGAAAATGACTTTATTAGTGACCAAGTTGTGGCCCGGACACGGATTTGCTAACGCACCCCCATGGTGATTCTAGTCTTTGAGGTATGGACCTGGAAATTGCGCACGACACATCTTTTTAATGTAGTGATGATTTGTATAAAGTTATTTGAAAATCGCTTTATTAGTTACCAAGTTATGGCCCGGACACGGAATTGCTAACGGACGGACAGACGGACGGACAGACGATGGAGGCCATAACATAATACGACCCTTTGGGCGTATAAAAATTAAAAAGTAAGTCAAAAGGGGTGGGGCCAGCTTTTGCCCAAGTGGCATAATTTCAAATCTTTTGCTAAACGGTCACCATATGATGCTCCACAAAGGAACCGAGCTCTAATGGATATCTTGATACTGTACAAGTTTCATCGAGATACAATCAAAACTGAAGACTGTATCATGTTCACAAACAATTGTTTACAGACAACAGATTTTTTTATACTTTCAAGGCTCATAATCTAGGCATGCATGGGCGGATCTGGCCGTTTTTTGAAAGGAACCGAGCTGTAATGGATATCTAAATACTGTAGAAGTTTCATCGAGATACAATCAAAACTGAAGACTGTATCATGTTCACAAGCAATTGTTTACACAATAGCATTTTTTTATACTATCAAGGGCCATAATCTATGCATGCATTGGCAGATCTGGCTGGTTTTCGAAAGGAACCGAGCTCTAATGGATATCTAAATCTGTACAAGTTTCATTGAGATACAATCACAAAACTGAAGACTGTATCATGTTCACAAATAATTGTTTACAGACGAACAGATTTTTTTATACTATCAAGGGCCATAATCTATGCATGCATTGGCAGATCTGGCTGGTTTTCGAAAGGAACCGAGCTCTAATGGATATCTAGATACTGTACAAGTTTCATCGAGATACAATCAAGACTGTATCGTGTTAACAAGCAATTGTTTACAGATGCACGGACGCACATACTACGTACACATTACCATCCCATAAGCTCTTCTGGCCTTTGGTCAGTAGAGCTATAAACAGAAAATCTTAAAGTTGTCAAAAGAATAGGACTCATGTTAGAAAAGCATAATGTATGTTTTATGATACAAACTGACAAGTGACATGAAAACTAGCTTGTATTAATTAAGTATCACAACTGGATAAAAACGGTTACATTATGAGAAGCCCCTAAAATGTGGGACTACTTGGATGAGAGGCAGACACCTCTTTGATTGTGTTCTTTTTCAGTATCAAAGAGTAAGATTGCTGTGGCTGCTGCAATTTCACTTATTTTGAAAAATAGTTTGTTTTTCCTCAGAAATTTGTGTTGTTTTGCTTGTTATATATGAATCTGTTTCTAAAACTATGTTGTTCTTTTGTTGTATTTTGTAGTATTTTTGACAGTTGCATTATCACTAAGAGTGAAGTCTGCGTGCCAGGGGTGCCAACACCGTCCTACATAGCTGCATAATTGGCTTAGTTTCTTGGCTCTATAAATATTACAGATTGCAAAATCTATGAGCAGAACTTTCATCAATTCTAAAACAAAAACAAATAACAATTGTTCTGTTCAAGCAGAATTCAATGCAAAAACAATTCAAATCATTTTTTTTTTAAATTATGATTGAGGACTTAATTGATTTGTGATGATTGTTTTAATTTATTAGCAAATTCCCTTTATTAATTATTGTTAGGGACACAAGGTAAACTGTAAACAGTTATATTGTCAAAAAAGTATTTAAAACTATAATTATTTATTACATATTACGCCTTTTACATGACCAACATTTGCACATGGGGTAAATTTGCCTGCAGGTGTATATTTAAATGTATTTTTTAGGTATTTCGATCATCATGTCATCATGGTATCTAAATCATTTCAGTCCTTTTTAAAGAAGATTTTGCATAGTATTAGAAAAAGTTACTAGAATGAATAATTTCGTATTTAACAATTTCCGTCCTCTTATTTGCGTTTATTTTTTTCTAGAAATTTAAGAAGTTTAAGTTCCATTCCAGAATCATTGTAACGGACAGGCTCATTATGCATGGTACTGCATGTTTGTCTAAACTGAAAAATCATGGGATGCTGAAATTTTATTCAGGAACAGTATTTCAATGGACCAGTGTCTGAGATTGCCATTAGACCAGCTCCAGACTCTGATCTGCAAAGCTTTGTCAGCAGGTCCACCTTTTTATCACCCATGCATGCTCCTTGAACAATAAACTACACCCTGGACTGATTTACAGGATAATTACAATTGTTTTATGGTATGTTTGCCTACAAACCAGGTAAAACATATGAGTTATCCTACATAGCAGACTTGAAGATATGCTATAGGTATTGTGATGTGCATTCTACATTGCATCATTCTACATGTGATGTTTGAACTCAAATTGGTAACCTTATTTCAACTAACTTGTCAAAGATCAAATCATAAATAACTTATAATAACTATTATCATGTGACTAGTAGCAGTGGTGTTGAGCCTTCACAGCAGTCATGGGTGTTGTCCAAATATTAAGTGTTTATATATTTCGTAGATACAAACATTGCTTTATATATTTTATATATATATATATATATATATATATATATATATATATATATACAGTCCAAACTTGCTATGTCAACGTCGGATATCTCGATTTTCTGGTAATGTCGACTTTTCTTTCCAGTCCCGAATTTATTCCTTCTTATTCTATATAAAATAAATTTGCTTGTATCGATTCTTCTATCTCGATTTTTTCGCTATGTGGGCAACCTATTTCAGTCCCATTGGTCGAATTTCACTCATTTTCCTTGTCCCTTATGTCGAACAGTAGATTGAGTTGTAGGTGCAAAAGTTGTCATGAAGGTTTGTGGCATGTCGCTAAATTACCGTGCGTGTCAAAACAACAAACTGTCATAATTGGAGGTTAATTGTTAAGTGTGAATAATTAAAGATGTTTGTTTATGTTTTTTATTAAAGAGTCTTTTATTGATCAAGCCATACATGTGATAATGTCCCGGACGTCCGGGATTGTCCCGGAAATCTTATCCCTGTCACGGAGTCACGGAGGGTGCATGTTTGTCCCGGAAAGTCATAAAAAAAAAGCGAAAAAAATAATCTAGGAATCGATTATCTTAGTTTACCAATGTAAGTCAGCTATTTTGCCTGTCCGGGACACTGGTCGTAAAACACAGGACATGTTGACACTAATCCGTTAATTGGTACGTGTGTCGTAGAGGTCATCGTCAATCACCCGATAATTGATCTATTGGCCTATTGTTGTGCTTAACGAGTCACACATTTTACCGACAAACAAGCTTGAAGGTAAGTGCAAAGAAAGTGACAAAATGAGTAAAAAACATGGAAAACATCCCATATTCCATTCAAATTTCTAAGTCGATTCATTATTATACTTAAAAAAAAACTTTAAACAACTAACGCGTCCACAAGGAATTTTAGTGTTTTGAACTTTTTTTCGAACTATCGTTGTGTATTTTTACGCCGAAATAAAACTGATGATATGGGGTTTACAGGTGGTTATATAGGGTGCTTTAATCACGTGACCATGCTAAGTCACGTGATCACTTTATACAGCCGATTGTTGGATTGTTGACACGTCTCTATCAAAATTATATGCATCTCCAAACGGAAAAAAGCTCATCGACTGGAAAATCTTCTTGACCGTCTGGAAAATATTGTGTATCATAAATTGCAAAGGTTTTAAATGTGATGAAAAAATAAATATTTTGTAACGCATGTCACGGACCTATAAACCATATAGGTCTGTGCGCATGTTCTCAAAAGCGCGGGAAAACAGGTGCCCGTATAGTTGTTTATTTCCTGTTTTGATGAAACCGAAAGTAGACTGCATATCCTCCTGGTTAGCGCACCGACCTATAGGTCCATGGTTAGCGCTTCATTTAAAGCCTGGGAAAATATCTGGTGGTTTTATTTTTTCAAGAAAATGCAGAAAAAAACAAACCATGTCAAGTAAAAAAATATGTCTTGGCAGTCAAAATAGGTACATTTTCCCGACGTTAAAAACGACTAAAATAGTCCAAGATATGCTCTAGAATGCACCACAGACGTTCCCCATTTAAAAAAAATTCAGGGGGAGCATGCCCCCGGACCCCCCTAGTGTGCGTTGACATTATCAGTGTCCCAGAATCGACCTAAGAAATTATCACATGTATGGATCAAGCTAAACATTGAAACACACAATTTAGGTCGACAATGACATCAGCGGAAAATTCAACAACATTGAAAAATATGTAACGAAGTAATTTCTCTATATTTGTATCTAAGCACAACTGGTTTAGGCTCAACAGCCCTGCTACTAGCCACATGATAAGGCAGTATTTGTATCTAAGCAGAACCAGTATAGGCTCAACATCAATGCTACTAGCAGAACTGGTATAGGCTCAACAGCCCTGCTACTAGCCACATGATAAGGCAATATTTGTATCTAAGCAGAACTGGTTTAGGCTCAACAGCACTGCTACTAGCCACATGATAAGGCAGTATTTGTATCTAAGCAGAACCAGTATAGGCTCAACACCAATGCTACTAGCAGAACTGGTATAGGCTCAACATCAATGCTACTAGCAGAACTGGTATAGGCTCAACATCAATGCTACTAGCAGAACTGGTATAGGCTCAACATCAATGCTACTAGCAGAACTGGTATAGGCTCAACATCACTGCTACTAGCAGAACTGGTAAAGGCTCAACATCACTGCTACTAGCAGAACTGGTATAGGCTCAACATCAATGCTACTAGCAGAACTGGTATAGGCTCAACATCAATGCTACTAGCAGAACTGGTATAGGCTCAACATCAATGCTACTAGCAGAACTGGTATAGGCTCAACATCAATGCTACTAGCAGAACTGGTATAGGCTCAACATCAATGCTACTAGCCACATGATAAGGCAATATTTGTATCTAAGCAGAACTGGTTTAGGCTCAACAGCACTGCTACTAGCCACATGACAAGGCAATATTTGTATCTAAGCAGAACTGGTTTAGGCTCAACAGCACTGCTACTAGCCACATGACAAGGCAATATTTGTATCTAAGAAGAACTGGTTTAGGCTCAACAGCACTGCTACTAGCCACATGACAAGGCAATATTTGTATCTAAGCAGAACTGGTTTAGGCTCAACAGCACTGCTACTAGCCACATGACAAGGCAATATTTGTATCTAAGCAGAACTGGTTTAGGCTCGACAGCACTGCTACTAGCCACATGATAAGGCAATATTTGTATCTAAGCAGAACTGGTTTAGGCTCGACAGCACTGCTACTAGCCACATGACAAGGCAATATTTGTATCTAAGCAGAACTGGTTTAGGCTCAACAGCACTGCTACTAGCCACATGACAAGGCAATATTTGTATCTAAGCAGAACTGGTTTAGGCTCAACAGCACTGCTACTAGCCACATGATAAGGCAATATTTGTATCTAAGCAGAACTGGTTTAGGCTCAACAGCACTGCTACTAGCCACATGATAAGGCAATATTTGTATCTAAGCAGAACTGGTTTAGGCTCAACAGCACTGCTACTAGCCACATGACAAGGCAATATTTGTATCTAAGCAGAACTGGTTTAGGCTCAACAGCACTGCTACTAGCCACATGACAAGGCAATATTTGTATCTAAGCAGAACTGGTTTAGGCTCAACAGCACTGCTACTAGCCACATGATAAGGCAATATTTGTATCTAAGCAGAACTGGTTTAGGCTCAACAGCACTGCTACTAGCCACATGACAAGGCAATATTTGTATCTAAGCAGAACTGGTTTAGGCTCAACAGCACTGCTACTAGCCACATGACAAGGCAATATTTGTATCTAAGCAGAACTGGTTTAGGCTCAACAGCACTGCTACTAGCCACATGATAAGGCAATATTTGTATCTAAGCAGAACTGGTTTAGGCTCAACAGCACTGCTACTAGCCACATGACAAGGCAATATTTGTATCTAAGCAGAACTGGTTTAGGCTCAACAGCACTGCTACTAGCCACATGACAAGGCAATATTTGTATCTAAGCAGAACTGGTTTAGGCTCAACAGCACTGCTACTAGCCACATGATAAGGCAATATTTGTATCTAAGCAGAACTGGTTTAGGCTCAACAGCACTGCTACTAGCCACATGACAAGGCAATATTTGTATCTAAGCAGAACTGGTTTAGGCTCAACAGCACTGCTACTAGCCACATGATAAGGCAATTTTTGTATCTAAGCTGAACCAGTGGTCACAACAGGCCTAACAACACTAATCTTAGCCATATTATTACGCAATGATAGTAAGGCCAGCATTTTTTTATTATGTGGTTTATGGGAAAATTTTCACTATTCTGAACTGGAAATAGGGTGATTATAAGTTATTTTATGCTCTTTTTAATACATTAATATGTAAAAGAAATGTTTCTACATTTTAATCTTGTTCATTAATAAATAATATTTGTTGGACAAGTCTGTTGGATTCATATCACGTGTTCTGTTTCACATGTCTCTTTGTAATACACTAAAACAATAATGAATGTCACAGTTTGCGCGTGAAAGATATATGTTTTAAATGATGTTTAAATGTAAACACTACTATTATTATTGTTTCCAACTATAACATTCTAGATGAAACTCAACACAAAAAAATAATTTCTGTATTTCTTTACAATTGTGCTTGTGCTTGTGTCACATATTAAAATACAGAGTTTCAAGCAAAAATACTACTACAAGAACCAAACAAATTTATTACACATAGATGATCATCATTCAGCTTTCCATACACAAGTAAATAATGTCTCTATTATTACTAGAAAATATGACAGCTTTCTTAACACGAAATTTAAACTAGAACACATTAAGGCATTTGAGCCAGGACTAGATAATGTGTATATTAAACTAGAACACATTAAGGCATTTGAGCCAGGACTAAATAATGTGTATATTAAACTAGAACACATTAAGGCATTTGAGCCAGGACTAAATAATGTGTATATTAAACTAGAACACATTAAGGCATTTGAGCCAGGACTAGATAATGTGTATATTAAACTAGAACACATTAAGGCATTTGAGCCAGGACTAGATAATGTGTATATTAAACTAGAACACATTAAGGCATTTGAGCCAGGACTAGATAATGTGTATATTACACTAGAACACATTAAGGCATTTGAGCCAGGACTAGATAATGTGTATATTAAACAAGAACACATTAAGGCATTTGAGCCAGGACTAGATAATGTGTATATTAAACTAGAACACATTAAGGCATTTGAACCAGGACTTAATAATGTGTATATTAAACTAGAACACATTAAGGCATTTGAGCCAGGACTAGATAATGTGTATATTAAACTAGAACACATTAAGGCATTTGAGCCAGGACTAGATAATGTGTATATTAAACTAGAACACATTAAGGCATTTGAGCCAGGACTAGATAATGTGTATATTAAACTAGAACACATTAAGGCATTTGAACCAGGACTAGATAATGTGTATATTAAACTAGAACACATTAAGGCATTTGAGCCAGGACTAGATAATGTGTATATTAAACTAGAACACATTAAGGCATTTGAGCCAGGACTAAATAATGTGTATATTAAACTAGAACACATTAAGGCATTTGAGCCAGGACTAGATAATGTGTATATTAAACTAGAACACATTAAGGCATTTGAGCCAGGACTAGATAATGTGTATATTAAACTAGAACACATTAAGGCATTTGAGCCAGGACTAGATAATGTGTATATTAAACTAGAACACATTAAGGCATTTGAGCCAGGACTAGATAATGTGTATATTAAACTAGAACACATTAAGGCATTTGAGCCAGGACTAAATAATGTGTATATTAAACTAGAACACATTAAGGCATTTGAGCCAGGACTAGATAATGTGTATATTAAACTAGAACACATTAAGGCATTTGAGCCAGGACTAGATAATGTGTATATTAAACAAGAACACATTAAGGCATTTGAGCCATGACTAGATAATGTGTATATTAAACTAGAACACATTAAGGCATTTGAGCCAGGACTAAATAATGTGTATATTACACTAGAACACATTAAGGCATTTGAGCCAGGACTAAATAATGTGTATATTACACTAGAACACATTAAGGCATTTGAGCCAGGACTAGATAATGTGTATATTAAACTAGAACACATTAAGGCATTTGAGCCAGGACTAGATAATGTGTATATTAAACTAGAACACATTAAGGCATTTGAGCCAGGACTAAATAATGTGTATATTAAACTAGAACACATTAAGGCATTTGAACCAGGACTTAATAATGTGTATATTAAACTAGAACACATTAAGGCATTTGAGCCAGGACTAGATAATGTGTATATTAAACTAGAACACATTAAGGCATTTGAACCAGGACTAAATAATGTGTATATTAAACTAGAACACATTAAGGCATTTGAGCCAGGACTTAATAATGTGTATATTAAACTAGAACACATTAAGGCATTTGAGCCAGGACTAGATAATGTGTATATTAAACTAGAACACATTAAGGCATTTGAGCCAGGACTTAATAATGTGTATATTAAACTAGAACACATTAAGGCATTTGAACCAGGACTAAATAATGTGTATATTAAACTAGAACACATTAAGGCATTCAAAACATGACTAGATAATGTCTTTTCAAGAACAAAAAAAAACAGCTTCCAAACATAAAAACAAAATGTCACTATCAGAAATAAAAAAATAAAAAAAACATTCTATACAACAATCTCACGTATGATAAAATAGCGGAAAAAAAAGAAAATTGTCAAAAACTGACATAAACTTGGCATCGATGTGTACAATGCATTGAAACTTTCTTCTGAAGTACCACATAGTTTACAATTTATTTAAGTTTAGCAGTTATTTCATATTTTTCCATTAAAAAAGATTACTGGGTATGTCTACCAGGTAGAATTCATTCTTTATGCGTGATTGGCTAGTCAGTGTTATCACGTGATATTACCGAGGTAGGTGTATACCTTAATTATGTCACCCGATTAGAATAAGCCTTTGTAGCTCAGTGAGTAAGACACTCGACTTCAATTTTGGCGACGCGGGTTCGAACCCGGTCTCCAACACAATTTTTTTTTTACATTTTGGTACTTTTTTTACAATTATGATATCAAAGCGTAACACATTCTATTTGATAATTGTCCTGAGATTCGTTAGAGAAAAAAAAAAATTTGGTGCCAATCTGTGACACAGTCCCTTTAACAATGTCCTGCTATGACTAAAATTAATTGTTACACCTATTAACACATCAGTTTTTATTGTCTCTATTAAGACTTCAAAATATATCTTTGTGGTGACATGAACTGTCATTTTTTGTACTCTTTTATTTTTTTCTAAGCACCGCTCGTCTTGATAGGTTTTGTTTCCCTGCATGTTGCGCATATCAGACAAACCATGCCACTTCATCAGTGTCAAGAACATCACTGTCCCCACAATAAAAGCAGATATCCTCAAAAATCATTGTTTGACCTGAAAAAGCAAACATTTTCATATGAAACCTTCATTAACTGGGTTCGTTATACAGGCTCAAACAAAGCATTATGGAGTAAATTAAGCTGTCAGTCACATTGAATAACCAGGCTGCCACTAAAAAGATGCTTTGCCAACAATCATCTTTTTATAATTCATGAGAATAAACTGAGCACTGATGAGGCTTGTATTCAAGTAGATGATTTTCAGGCTTGAAAAGTTGTATGTTCAACCTGCATAATAAGATGCCTCTTTTAAAGTACTGCATGACAAGCCTTCCTTGACAATGATTTGGTACCTGTAAGTCCGTGCGTGGAAGAGCGGATCCCCGCATATGTAAAGAAGCTCTTCCTCAACTCTGCTGACCGACTGAGCCTCAGATGATGTCAATTTTGCTGGGCTTTACACAATCCTACGTTTTAAACTGGAATCTATAAGAAATACCTTAAACAGATAATCAGCAAATCAGTTCATGTTCAAAAAAATTCTTCTGACAATGAGTACCTAATTGAAATATACATGTTTGATAAGAACCAAGAATAAAGTTTCTGCAAAATGCTGATTTGTTGTTGTTTTTTCAGTTGAACTCTATAAATAAACATGCATATAAAGCCATCTTGAGACAACTTTAAACATTATCATGCCTCAAGCTGGAGCTAATAAGGGTCATACCTGCAACAATGATGTGTTTGAGCGTCTTGTCCCTCTCAGATGAGAAAAATCTTTGAAAACTCTATCCACCAACTGTCACTAGTGTTAGCTTCTCGACAAGGACTTTATTTATTTAAACGTCCTTTTAAAATTGTAGCTGAACGTTAAATTCTCCCACAACTGCATTAACTGATAACGTTAATGTTTCTATGCGTATCAATGATTTTGAAGTGTTTTCGTCAATTAGAATCAATTTGAAATATTTAATATCACATGTATTGTCGCTAACATCAAATGCCCACATCTTGTTTAAAAGGCCTAGGACGACGTAATTACAATGATTCTCATTGGCTTACATCATATTCAACCGCAGTGAATATCCAATTAAAACAGCCGTTATAGACGCGGAATAGTACAAAATTTGACAAATCGTCTACGAATTGTCATCAGTTTGTTTTTTCGAACACACATGAAAATGACAGTTGACAGCCAGAATAAAAATTAAAGATAACGATAGAACTTTAATTTTCTTTGGTTTTGGCAAATAATAGGGTCGGCGCTCCCGTAAACCACATTATAAAAAAATGCTGGCCTAAGGTAGCACCGACATCTGCTGTCAAGGCTCAATGAAACTGCGACTAGCCACACAATAAAATAATCTTAGTATTAAAGCAGTGCCAGTGGCTGCTGTAAAGGCACAACAGCACTGCTACTATAGCAATGCCAGAAATAGGCAATACATCTGTGGGTAAACTGTTAAGTGTAAGTAAATACATATTAACAACTTAGTGATAAAATATATGCAGTTGAATTTTAGACATATTTCATTTTTATTCATAATGGTTCTGCAAATATTGCTAATGATACAAAGTTCATATGCTCAAAGGAAATAAAACCTTCCTTGGAAAGAAGGTATTTATAATAGTCTGCACCAAGAATCTAGATGGTGAAAAAGGCATCAATATAACCACAGATAATGTTTTTCACAGACACATCAGTTAATCCGAACAGATCTTCCGTATTGCATGGTTGGAAAAGCAAACACCTCTTCCATTAAACTGAGTTGGAAACAGAGATGAGATTTTCAGGCACTAAATACTAATAAATCACATCATGTTTTTATAAGCTACTTTATTAATTACAAGAGCTGTCGTAGGACAGCTCGCTTGACTACTGGTATATGATATGTCTTAGAAATGAATACAATAATGATATAATATGTGCCTGTCAAAAGCAATAAAAAAAGTCAAATTAAAAAGTAAACATGAAACTCTGCAATGCAACGAAAAGCAGGTTTTCAGTGACAGACAGAAAAACTTCAGCCTTCAACAAATTTAGTTTGAACTCTTTTTTTTCTATTTTTAGTAACAGTGACCTTGGCCCTATTAAAATGAAATCCCATTGAAGTCCTCCATAAACTCTTCCTACTCACCAAATTTGGACACAATATGTCAACCCAAAACAAAGTTATTAAGTACCAACAGTTATCTATATATAGTAACAGTGACATTGACCCTAGGGGTCCCAAATGCAATCACATGAAAGGTATCCATAAACTCATCCTATGTACAATATTTGGTATCAATATGTCAACCCAAACTAAGTTATTCAGTAAAAAACTGTTTTTCCGTTTAAGTAACAGTGACCTTGACCCTAGGGGTCCCAAATGCAATCCTATGAAAGGTCTCCATAAACTCTTCCTATATACCAAGATTAGTCACAATATGTTAAACCTAACTAAAGTTACTCAGTTACCATTTTCCTATTTTTAGTAACAGTGACCTTGACAAAGACTCTCGGGGCCAAACACAATCCTATGAAAGGTTTCTCGTAGTATAGCCTATTTATTCTTCAAATGCTTTGGTTTGAGATATACTTCTTATATTTCTCTAACAATGGTTGAATAACAATTTCCTCATTCAAATATTTCACTTAAGTGCAAGAAAAGTTACACAAACATTTTCATTGAATATTTGTTATTCTTGTTGGTTTTTTAAAGAAATTGGCACAGTTTATTGTAATTATTGTATATAAAATAATTTTACAAGTACTAACAAGACAGGCAAAGGACAGGGCTTATCTGCAGCATGTTGTAAACCAGCATTATTGTGGCCAGAAGAGTCATGAAATGCCTGCCCTATCTTCCCGACAAGAACCACACTCTAACACAGTAACTACTGCAAACTGGAACAGTGTTTGGGAAGACTGTTTCCTTCTTATAATTTACAGGAGATCTGTAGTAAGGCAAATTTAAGGTGAAATTATTTATGTATTTTTTTTAATGCATAATTCTTCATTTTGCTAAAATTGCTAATTGTTTAATATTGCAGTTGTTGTTGTTGTTGTTGTTTTTATGTATCAAAAGACATCTTGAAACTATTTCAAAAGTATTCTGCAATTTCAGTTTTAATCTCTTGTGTTTGGTTAAAGAAATTAGGTTCTTTTGGAGTGTGATAATATGGATTGAGTCTGGACTATTGTTGTTTTTGCAATTGTTTAATCTTGTTTTGGCTTACTGTTTATTCAGTAATTTTAGCACATTTCTTTGTATGGTGCAGTGAGCCACCTGACACCTAGACATCAAAGTTTTTAGAGTAATTAACAAGTCTTACTCTCTTTTCTTATTTGCATAATTAAATTATAAGTTTTAATTGGCCATAGGGGCCTTTTCTTTTTTTGTTAAAGGTATTTTAATTGGTTGAACTTAATATGTTCCCTCCTACCATTTTATCATTGGGTGAGGACATTTTTGTAAATAGGTACTTATAGAGAATTTTAGAAGGAAAAGAAAAAGGACTTTTCGGGATTTTTGACTTTCAATTAGGAAACACCGGAATTCTTCTAAGTGGCATAACCGTAGCCACAGTGGCATAACCAGAGGCTTCTAAATAGTCCAGCCACATATGAAGATTTCATATATAACTGTACATGAAACAAACTTTTACACTGAATTTACAATTGGATTAATGTTACTTGTTATTTGTTATCTCTGAGTTGAAAGGAACTTTATACACAAATAAACGAACAGAAAACTTGAACAAGTCTCTGTGTTGAAACTACAGCAGCCAAACAGAATCACTCTAAGGCTGACCAACGGTGTCTGTTAGCAGGGACTAAGAGCAAGGAGGCACAGGGGCTCTACTGAGTTAATTCCCCAATTATTCGGAGTACCCCCTGTGACCGCGTTAGCGGGCTTGCGCCCAAGTCTTAGCGAAAGACTGCGCATCAGGATTGCAACCCCCCCCCCCAAGGAACCAGACGCCAGCTTCAGCCCTGTGACAGGAGATGGTGGAGAATAGACGGGTACCATTCATACTGAATGTTAAACAGTGACTTGTTTAAGCAGATCTGAGGTGATTAAATTCATGTCCAAAAGAACCCATTATGATGTCATCTTTTCGACGGGCCAAACCATAGGACCTAATGAAACACAGGACCAGGCCGAGAGATCGAGTCTATGCCTGAACCATTGACGCAAGGGACCTCTGAACAGTAAAGACAACAGGAACAATTACAGCAACAACCAGTGACTGTCTCATAACAAACCATTGACATTTCATGGTGAGTACAAACTGTATATACTTGCTTTCCTGCTTACTAGTCATGTGTGATTCCGATACTCATAGGTTCTGAGCCAATTTACGTCAATCCTACTAAATTTTGTAACAACTCTTAAGGTGGTTTTAATATTCTAAACTATAGTCATTTTAAAGGTTTAATTAATTAAGTTATCTTTGTTGTAAATTTTTGAAACAACACCAAATAGGCAAAATGGCCCCTAGGAAACGCAAAACATGGTGTTGTAGCCAAAAGGTCTGCTCAACTTTTTCATCAAATGTTAAAGATGAACCTAAAATCAAGTTTACTACGAGTCTTGATAGAAACTTCATCAATGTTAAGTTCGGTGAAAATACTGTGTCTTGTCTGGTTGATAGTGGAGCAAGCATTTCTTGTATATCTAATCATTTGTTAAGACAAGTAGCTCCAAAGGCAAACATTATTCAATCAAGTATTGGTGCTATAATTGGAGTGTGTGGTGAAAGACATGCGGTGTTAGGTGAAGTAATTCTTGATGTGAATATTGAAGGACTAGTTATGAAACAAAAGTTTAGGATTTTTGAGACTCTACATGCCAAAGCTATTCTTGGAATGGACTTTTTAAGAGCAAATAAGGTGAAAGCTGACTTTGCAAATATGAAAGTGACAATACCAGCTCCGAGAGCATGCAAATCAGAGGCTACAAGGGACAGTGCGTATGTTGGGAACATTACTGTAAGTGCCTTCCAAGACAAGAACACTCCTGCGGCATTTGCTGCCACAAATTCAGAAGTCATCATACCTCCACATAGTGAAACAATTATTCCTGTTAGCATTGCGAAATTCCCAGAAGGATCTATAGTGCTACTTGAACCAATGTTGAACCTGATGAGGGCCCATTCTTTAGTCGGTGGAAAAACAATATGTGTAGTATATAAAGCCAGAGGTACATGCAAGCTCATGAATCCAACAAGTTTACCAGTATTTCTCAATCCAAGAACTGTCATAGCAAAGGCGCAACAAATTTCCAAATCCAATATCCATGAAATATCAGAAGAAAACATTTACCATATATCTGCCGATAACAAATCCCCTCCGTCAACCGGGCATTACAAGAAAATAGTTCAAGACTTAGGCATCAACCTCGGGAAAACTGACCTTACTGAGAACCAAATACAACAGTTGTATGAATTGCTAGGAAAGAATAGGGATATTTTTGCAAAGGACATGTCAGAACTTGATGAAACACACATGCATTACCATACAATCCACACAAATGATGACAAGCCTGTGAGTTGTGCTCCTTACCGACAATCACCGGAAATGCGTCGGAAAACTGATGAGATTCTTGACGATATGCTGAAGGCCAAAATCATCGAGGAGTCAACATCACCATATCATGCGCCAATTGTGATGGTAAAGAAGGGCAACACCAATGAGTACCGCTTCTGTGTGGACTTTAGGATACTGAATAAACAAACCGTTCCAATATCCTTTCCTATTCCAAACATAACAGATGTCTTTGACACAATTGCTGATGCAGAACCAGAAATATTCTCCAGTGTTGATTTGCGTAGCGGATTTTTCCAGGTCCCACTAGACCCGCAGACCAAGCACAAAGCAGCATTTATAACTCACCGAGGAATATACAATTTCCGACGCCTACCAATGGGTTTGTCCAATTCAAGTCTGTCATTTCAAGCACTAATGTGCAAAGTACTGAAAAGTATGAACTTCAAGCAAGCTTTAGTTTATATTGACGATGTACTGATATTCTCCAAGAACTTCACAGACCATATGAAACATTTAGAACAATTATTTTCCCATCTGAGGAGTGCCAATTTGAAACTTCATCCAGCAAAGTGTGCTTTCGCAACAAAAACTATCAAATATTTAGGACACATCATCTCAAAAGACGGAGTTAAAGTCAGCCCTGAAAATGTTGAAAAATTGCATAAGTTTGCTCGTCCAACAAATGCTAAGCAGGTCAAGAGCTTCTTGGGAATGGCTAATTTCTACAGAAGATTCATTGAGGGATATGCCAAGATAGCAGCACCTTTGAACAAACTTCTAAAGAAAGACCAGAGATTCAAGTGGACTCCAGATTGCCAGAGAGCCTTTGAAATTCTAAAGAGAAAATTGACTGAGGCCCCAATTTTGGCCTACCCTTGTTTTGACTTGCCATTTAACCTCACAGTTGATGCCAGTGACTATTCCTTAGGATACATATTGTCTCAAGTACAGAATGGTAAAGAACATGCTATTGCATACAATGGAAGAGCTCTACGTGGAAATGAACTTAAATGGCATATCACGGAAAAGGAGGCCCTAGCATTAGTTGAAGGTATACAGCATTTCCGAGAATATTTAGCAAACCAGAGATTTACAGTATATACAGACAACATATCAGTAAAATACTTACAGAGCCTTAAAGATTGTCAAGGAAGACTAGGAAGATGGAGTTTAGTACTACAAAGCTACAATTTTGAAATAATTCACAGACCAGGAAAACTAAACCCCGCAGATTACTTATCGCGACAAGAATATGCTAAAGAACAGCCAGAGTCAACAGAAGAGACACAGGTCTACGCAACTGAAACGGATGAACAGCGTACAGAGACCACCTTCATATATGATGGAGAAGATGAAGAAGTGGTAATAGCAAGTCTACAGGAAGAAAAAGATGTTCCACTTCCAGATTTAGTAAATCTTCAGAGATCCTGTCCTGAATTATCAGACATGTACCAGTACAAGCTTCTCAACATAGTTCCAGATGACCCGGAAAAGGCCAAGACATTGGTGGCCGAGGCATACAACTTTGAGATAGATAAAGGGGTACTGGTACATTTTTACGTCAAACGTGGGAAGAACACTCCGCGAGATATTCGCCTTGTGAAACAAGTAGCCATTCCAAGGGTTCTGCGTGACGATGTTCTTCGCTCGTATCATGACTGTGTACTAGGGGGACATCAAGGATTCGACCGCACATATGCTGCACTACGGAGCAAATACTTCTGGTCATCAATGTACCAGGACATCCAGCAGTATGTTCGATCCTGTGTGACATGTCAACAATCAAAGCGTGACTTCCATGCTCGACGACCACCTCTGCATCCCCAACCAGTACATGATGTGCTTGATCGATGGCATATGGACATTTTAAGTGGCCTACCAACCACCAAAAACAAGTATAAGCACATACTTTTAGTTGTGGACAGCTGCTCAAAATGGTGTGAAGCCTTTCCACTACGGACCCAGGAAGCAACGGAGGTAGCAGAAATCTTCTTTCAACAAATCATCACAAGATTTGGTGCGCCTAGAGTCCTGATCACAGACCGGGGAAGAAACTTCACTTCCAACTTGGTAAAAGCACTATCAGAACTTTTCCAGATCACTCGACATCTTACAAGTTCATACCACCCACAAACCAATGGAGCGTGTGAGAGGATGAATTCGGTGATTCTGCAAGGTCTGAGAGCTTACACCAAAGACCAACAGGATGATTGGCCTGAACTGCTACCTGGTATAATGATGGCTTACAGAGCCACACCAGCTACCCAGTCTACACAATACTCGCCATACTTCATGCTGTTTGGACGGGAGATGAGAATGCCCATCGACACAGCTCTTATCCCAAAGGAGCGTCTGGCACAGGACCACAAGATATTTCTGAGTAGAGTACTGCAGAACCTGGAAGAAGCTAGAAAGATAGCGAAAGATAATATACAGACAGCGCAGGACAGGTACAAGAAGATATATGATAAAACAGCAAAACCTCCAAATTACATTCCTACCGACAGAGTATGGTTGTATTGTACCAAAGTCCCGCTAGGAAAAGCACCAAAACTTCACAGAAAATGGATGGGACCATACTATATTACACAGATCTGTCCAAATCACACATACAAGCTACGAAATTGCCAAACGAATGAAGAAGTGAAATCCCTTGTTAATGCACAACGGCTGAAACACTACTGTGATCCAGAGGATAGACCAACCAACCCCCCAGCTGAGTTGGAGGATGGTCAAACAGAACTTGATCCTGATGAACTACCAGATCATATTGCCGACCCCCAGCCCCATCGACCACAGCAAGACCAACAGCTCCACCATCAGCCGCATCAACGGCAACAAAATCTTCCACCTCCACTAGTCCCAAAACATCAGAATCCTCAGCAGAACCCTAATCGAGAACATCCAGTTGACCAACCTCAGCTGCAGCCAACAGTCCCAAAACCAACGCTAAACCAACAACCCAAGCAATTGACAAATGGCCAGAAGAAACCTCAAGAGGCAACCCATCAGGCACAAAAACAATCCAAACAACACACAAGGCAAGGTACTTTAACTTCTTATAAGGAAAAGACACAAACACTTAACAAAGATTCCAAATCAACAAAACCTGAACCCACAAAACGCTTTAACCCACATTGTTTGGACTGCAAAAATAACAGCTGTCATGAGTACCGAGATGATGAAATCAAACTTGTGAAGTCAGCAAACCGCACCAATGGTATTTTGTACTATTATGTAGTTTTCAATGAACCTGGACGAAAAGGTATATGGACATTTGAGTGCAAAGTACCGCAACAGTTTACAAGAGAATTTCACGCCAAAAAGACAATGGGTGGCAAAAAGAGAAAGCGGCCTTTGCAAGAAAAACAAAACAAATTTTTTGATAGGGCCACTGTTAACAGATGTACAACTCAACCAGTAACTGATGCAGGGACACAGACCGACATTGAAACGGAACCATCAATAGTTCAGACTAATAAAGCAACAAACAATACAGAAAACTCACATGCAACACAACACAAACTTCAGGCAGTAAGAATCGTGGAACTGCACCCGTATTATTATGTTCAAGCTGGATCAACAAACCCTAGATGGCACACATTATCTGCAGCACGAGATTCAGCTATAAAGTTCTATTTGAAACAATGCGAAATTGCCAATGAAGCAAAACTTAAAGCTAAAAAATTAACAATGCAACGCACACTGGATGAAACGAGCGGCACAAAGCGTACGATTCATCCAGATGTTTATATATTAACCCAGCACATCATTGAAGTTGACTGCAAAAACGATGGCACTTTCATGTATCTAGTCAGCTACGAAAACCAACAATATGCACCGGAATGGACAAAAACGGAAGATGTTCCTCCGGCTCTACTTGAAAATTTCTGCAATATCTTAAAAGGTGACTTTGAAGTAGATGCTATAGTATTTTTCGTTCAATGACTTACGCTACATTGCACTATTGTTAAGTTGCAATTAGTTTTTTTTAAATTACATTCTTACGTTTTGTTCAATAATGTCAGGTATTTATTGTTATGAGCAGATCTGATTTTTCCATAAAGTGAAAAGTATAGGTCTATGTTCTTTTTCATTTGTGGCACTTATATTATTCCACATCATATGGTGGGCCACAGTTTTTGATATGGTAGGGGCAAGCCCTTAAGTTTGATCACCGTTGGCCACAAGTCTTAACTATAAATTTGGGTGAGCTTCTATTGCATCTGACATTGGTATCTAAATTTTTCAAAGAGTTATCTAAGCTCTCTATAGTGTTTTTTTTTTCTATTTTTTACCGGCTTATGTTATATTGCTTAGTTTAGGTAATAAACCACTAAAGTTGTGTACATGATCTAATTCTCTCCTTCTCAGAATCCCATTTAAAAGTGAGGAATCGCACATGATTTTCAGGGGGAAAACTGTATATCCAGGTTGGTACTCTCAGGGCAGAAGCTTAGCGACATTGTTTATTTTTTGCTTTTACATATATATCAGATGGAATATATGATGAAATTGTATGATGTAAATAGCCAGGGTACCTAACTTGTAAATATTGTAAATGCTGAAAAGATTAGAAGACAAGTGTGTCTGCATACCTACAATGCATACAGGCTAATTAATTATTATGTTTGGGACAAACATATTCCAAGCAGGGGTGAATATGTAGTAAGGCAAATTTAAGGTGAAATTATTTATGTATTTTTTTTAATGCATAATTCTTCATTTTGCTAAAATTGCTAATTGTTTAATATTGCAGTTGTTGTTGTTGTTGTTGTTTTTATGTATCAAAAGACATCTTGAAACTATTTCAAAAGTATTCTGCAATTTCAGTTTTAATCTCTTGTGTTTGGTTAAAGAAATTAGGTTCTTTTGGAGTGTGATAATATGGATTGAGTCTGGACTATTGTTGTTTTTGCAATTGTTTAATCTTGTTTTGGCTTACTGTTTATTCAGTAATTTTAGCACATTTCTTTGTATGGTGCAGTGAGCCACCTGACACCTAGACATCAAAGTTTTTAGAGTAATTAACAAGTCTTACTCTCTTTTCTTATTTGCATAATTAAATTATAAGTTTTAATTGGCCATAGGGGCCTTTTCTTTTTTTGTTAAAGGTATTTTAATTGGTTGAACTTAATATGTTCCCTCCTACCATTTTATCATTGGGTGAGGACATTTTTGTAAATAGGTACTTATAGAGAATTTTAGAAGGAAAAGAAAAAGGACTTTTCGGGATTTTTGACTTTCAATTAGGAAACACCGGAATTCTTCTAAGTGGCATAACCGTAGCCACAGTGGCATAACCAGAGGCTTCTAAATAGTCCAGCCACATATGAAGATTTCATATATAACTGTACATGAAACAAACTTTTACACTGAATTTACAATTGGATTAATGTTACTTGTTATTTGTTATCTCTGAGTTGAAAGGAACTTTATACACAAATAAACGAACAGAAAACTTGAACAAGTCTCTGTGTTGAAACTACAGCAGCCAAACAGAATCACTCTAAGGCTGACCAACGGTGTCTGTTAGCAGGGACTAAGAGCAAGGAGGCACAGGGGCTCTACTGAGTTAATTCCCCAATTATTCGGAGTACCCCCTGTGACCGCGTTAGCGGGCTTGCGCCCAAGTCTTAGCGAAAGACTGCGCATCAGGATTGCAACCCCCCCCCCCCAAGGAACCAGACGCCAGCTTCAGCCCTGTGACAGATCTACCATAACACTACGATTATCTACATTAGTTCCAAAGCTCTGAGGAAAGCTTTAAAATCAAAGCGCTTAAAGCGTTGAATGGCTTTCGGCCTGCAACATTTTGTGAGTATAGTCATGTAATTGTAAAACATATGTATCAACATATACATCTAAAGATGGTATATGCTCGCTCATAATTTCCTTCGCAAAAACTTTTATGTTTAATGTTGATTCTCAATAAGATCACGAAGTATAAGTCACTTGAAATGTGGAATACGTCAAATAGTTACTTATACGGTATGGAGTAATACTCAAAATCATATACTTATCTGGAGCTTTTGTTTCATAACAATGCAGTGACACGGATAAAGCATTAAGGAATTTTTAGTTAAATCTACTCTACACTTCAAACTTGACTTGAGGCGTATTTAATTTACTAACAGGGTATGCAGGCTTAACCAAATGCATCCCAACAAAATTCATTGGACATATTAATTAGGTTTATGTTTAAGACTTCTTTCTACCATGCCAAATACCTCTGGGTCGAATCACCCACATACTATTTCTTCCCTGTATGCTTTATGTACATGTATCTTAATAATGCCCTCAACATATGTCACTTGTGGACAAAATGAACAGATTTATATCAGTTTTGTTTATAAATATGCATATGCATTATGCTACATGCTCAAGATATTGGACTGAAATAACTGAGACAAACTTAGAAATATTCACATACTTTCCGTTTCATTCGGCATTACATGACTATGACAAAAATTGTAGCAGGTCGATAGCCTGTCAACGCTTTACGCGGTTTGATTTGAATTGTAAAAATGTATAATATTCATTTAGTAAATGTTTAAAGGATGATAGAATGTACTTACACAAGAGAATGGTTTTATGCGACAAACATTTTACAAACACAATTAAAAACTAACAATCTCAATAAAAATGTCAGGTAATAGCCGATTAAGGCAATTTAAAACGAAGAAATTATACTTATGAAAAAACTGATTGTAGGATAAATTGAAGTATCACAATTTCATTTAAAACATTATGGTTTGATATCTTACACCTAATTAGCATTTTATAGCATCATAATACGATCAATATTTTTCCGTCTTTTAACGACTTCTGAGTTTATTTCCGGGGAATAAACCTGTCTGAATGCGATGACCCACATTCTTTTTTTAACTACATTGTACATGTAGAAATTATCGGTCCCCAGCCGAAGCAAAATCTAAACACAGGTATACAATACATGTATTTATTGGATTCAGTACGCGTTCATTTTGCAACTATTTGCAGATTCTTCTTTTCTATATTGCGTTCTGTAACTGGCCGATATCAAAATATATAACAATTGCGTTATATTACGAAAAACGCAGCGTTTCCAAACCATATTAACTGCATAACATAGACTGAAGGCTCATTATGGCGCTACTTTTAGCAAGCTAATCAATATGCAGAACGCAGTCCGTAGCAATTAGATCGATTACTAGGTATGTTAATGTAAATTAGGTCGTTGACCAACACAGTTCTAACCGCGCTAGGGTTGATACGCCCGTGCGCACATTAATTCGCTAAAAGTTAAAAATGTTATGTCGATCTGCCGATGCGATTTCCGAGATACGGTTATAAAAGTCTGCAGGCCTAGCGGCCTACAGCCTAAAAACTAGGTAAGAACCTCACAGCTTTTATACAATTTCTGGTTGAAGACAGGAAGTTTTTCAAAGTTAGATTCTTCACATGTGAGTTTACCTTGACACAACAGCACCATTTGAAGCAATTTGGTAGAGGATCGATTATCAATGTGTTTATGCAAGACCATAACCTTTCTTGTTTCAGGAGGCATGTCCTTCATATCTATGATTGAGAGTCTTTTACAGATTTTATGTGCAATAATGGACATCAATGATGGGCAATAGCAGATGACTGACAATGGGCAGCCTCAATAGCTCACAAAGAACTGCATATAGGCCAGACAAAGGGCAGCCACAAGAGCACACACAGAACAGCATATAGGCCAGACAATGGGCAGCCACAATAGCTCACACTTAACAGCATATAGGCCAGACAATGGGCAGCCACAGTAGCTCACAAAGAACTGCATATAGACCAGAAAATGGGCAAGCACAATAACTCGCACAGAACTGCATATAGCCCAGACAATGGGCAGCCACAAAGGCTCACACTGAACTGCATATAGGCCAGACTATGGGCAGCCACAAAGTCTCACACTTAACAGCATATAGGCCAGACAATGGGCAGCTGCAATAGCTCACACATAACAGCATATAGGCCAGACAATGGACAGCCACAATAGCTCACACTGAACTGCATAGAGACAAGACAATGGGCAGCCACAATAGCTCACATTTAACAGCATATAGGCCAGACAATGGGCAGCCACAATAGCTCACACAGAACTGCATAGAGACAAGACAATTGGCAACCACAATAGCTCATACAGAAATGCATATAGACCAGACAATGAGCAGCCACAATAGCTCACACAGAACTGCATATATACCAGACAATGGGCAGCCACAATAGCTCACACTGAACTGCTTATAGGCCAGCTAATGGGCAGCCACAATAGCTCACACTGAACTGCATATAGGCCAGACAATGGGCAGCAACAATAGCTCACACAGAACTGCATATAGGCCAGACAATGGGCAGCCACAATAGCTCACACAGAACTGCATATATACCAGACAATGGGCAGCCACAATAGCTCACACTGAACTACATAGAGACAAGAAAATTGGCAGCCACAATAGCTCATACAGAAATGCATATAGACCAGACAATGGGCAGCCACAATAGCTCACACAGAACTGCATATATACCAGACAATGGGCAGCCACAATAGCTCACACTGAACTGCTTATAGGCCAGCTAATGGGCAGCCACAATAGCTCACACTGAACTGCATATAGGCCAGACAATGGGCAGCAACAATAGCTCACACAGAACTGCATATAGGCCAGACAATGGGCAGCCACAATAGCTCACACTGAACTGCATATAGGCCAGACAATGGGCAGACACAATAGCTCACACAGAACTGCATATAGACCAGACAATGGGCAGCCACAATAGCTCACACTGAACTGCATGTAGGCCAGACAATGGGCAGCCTCAATAGCTCACACAGAACTGCATGTAGACCAGACAATGGGCAGCCAAAATAGCTCACACTTAACAGCATATAGGCCAGACAATGGGCAGCCACAATAGCTCACACATAACAGCATATAGGCCAGCTAATGGGCAGCCACAATAGCTCACACTTAACAGCATATAGGCCAGACAATGGGCAGCAACAATAGCTCACACAGAACTTCATAGAGGCAAGACAATTGGCAGCCACAATAGCTCATACAGAACTGCATATAGATCAGACAATGGGCAGCCACAATAGCTCACACAGAACTGCATATAGGCCAGCTAATGGGCAGTCACAATAGCACCACAGAACAGCATATAGGCCAGACAATGGGCAGCCACAATAGCTCACATTTAACGGCATATAGGCCAGACAATGGGCAGCCACAATAGCTCACACAGAACTGCATAGAGACAAGACAATTGGCAACCACAATAGCTCATACAGAAATGCATATAGACCAGACAATGGGCAGCCACAATAGCTCACACAGAACTGCATATATACCAGACAATGGGCAGCCACAATAGCTCACACTGAACTGCTTATAGGCCAGCTAATGGGCAGCCACAATAGCTCACACTGAACTGCATATAGGCCAGACAATGGGCAGCAACAATAGCTCACACAGAACTGCATATAGGCCAGACAATGGGCAGCCACAATAGCTCACACTGAAATGCATAGAGACAAGACAATTGGCAGCCACAATAGCTCATACAGAAATGCATATAGACCAGACAATGGGCAGCCACAATAGCTCACACAGAACTGCATATATACCAGCCAATGGGCAGCCACAATAGCTCACACTGAACTGCTTATAGGCCAGCTAATGGGCAGCAACAATAGCTCACACTGAACTGCATATAGGCCAGACAATGGGCAGCAACAATAGCTCACACAGAACTGCATATAGGCCAGACAATGGGCAGCCACAATAGCTCACACTGAACTGCATATAGGCCTGACAATGGGCAGACACAATAGCTCACACAGAACTGCATATAGACCAGACAATGGGCAGCCACAATAGCTCACACAGAACTGCATGTAGGCCAGACAATGGGCAGCCTCAATAGCTCACACAGAACTGCATGTAGACCAGACAATGGGCAGCCAAAATAGCTCACACTTAACAGCATATAGGCCAGACAATGGGCAATCACAATAGCTCACACTGAACTGCATATAGACCAGTCAATGGGCAGCCACAATAGCTCACATAGATCTGCGAATAGGCCAGACAATGGGCAATCACAATAGCACCACAGAACAGCATATAGACCAGACAATGAGCAGCCACAATAGCTCACACAGAACTGCATATAGGCCAGTCAATGGGCAATCACAATAGCTCACACAGAACTGCATATAGGCCAGTCAATGGGCAATCACAATAGCTCACACAGAACTGCGTAAAGGCCAGACAATGGGCAGCTGCAATAGCTCAAACTTAACTGCATATAGGTCAGCTAATGGGCAATCACAATAGCTCACACAGAACTGCATATAGGCCAGTCAATGGGCAATCACAATAGCTCACACTGAACTGCATATAGGCCAGCTAATGGGCAATCACAATAGCTCACACAGAACTGCATATAGGCCAGACAATGGCCAGCCACAATAGCTCACACTAAACTGCATATAGGCCAGACAATGGGCAGCCAAAATAGCTCACACTGAACTGCATATAGGCCAGACTATGGGCAGCCACAAAGTCTCACACTTAACAGCATATAGGCCAGACAATGGGCAGCTGCAATAGCTCACACATAACAGCATATAGGCCAGACAATGGACAGCCACAATAGCTCACACTGAACTGCATAGAGACAAGACAATGGGCAGCCACAATAGCTCACATTTAACAGCATATAGGCCAGACAATGGGCAGCCACAATAGCTCACACAGAACTGCATAGAGACAAGACAATTGGCAACCACAATAGCTCATACAGAAATGCATATAGACCAGACAATGAGCAGCCACAATAGCTCACACAGAACTGCATATATACCAGACAATGGGCAGCCACAATAGCTCACACTGAACTGCTTATAGGCCAGCTAATGGGCAGCCACAATAGCTCACACTGAACTGCATATAGGCCAGACAATGGGCAGCAACAATAGCTCACACAGAACTGCATATAGGCCAGACAATGGGCAGCCACAATAGCTCACACTGAACTACATAGAGACAAGAAAATTGGCAGCCACAATAGCTCATACAGAAATGCATATAGACCAGACAATGGGCAGCCACAATAGCTCACACAGAACTGCATATATACCAGACAATGGGCAGCCACAATAGCTCACACTGAACTGCTTATAGGCCAGCTAATGGGCAGCCACAATAGCTCACACTGAACTGCATATAGGCCAGACAATGGGCAGCAACAATAGCTCACACAGAACTGCATATAGGCCAGACAATGGGCAGCCACAATAGCTCACACTGAACTGCATATAGGCCAGACAATGGGCAGACACAATAGCTCACACAGAACTGCATATAGACCAGACAATGGGCAGCCACAATAGCTCACACTGAACTGCATGTAGGCCAGACAATGGGCAGCCTCAATAGCTCACACAGAACTGCATGTAGACCAGACAATGGGCAGCCAAAATAGCTCACACTTAACAGCATATAGGCCAGACAATGGGCAGCTGCAATAGCTCACACATAACAGCATATAGGCCAGCTAATGGGCAGCCACAATAGCTCACACTTAACAGCATATAGGCCAGACAATGGGCAGCAACAATAGCTCACACAGAACTTCATAGAGGCAAGACAATTGGCAGCCACAATAGCTGATACAGAACTGCATAAAGATCAGACAATGGGCAGCCACAATAGCTCACACAGAACTGCATATAGGCCAGCTAATGGGCAGTCACAATAGCACCACAGAACAGCATATAGGCCAGACAATGGGCAGCCACAATAGCTCACATTTAACAGCATATAGGCCAGACAATGGGCAGCCACAATAGCTCACACAGAACTGCATAGAGACAAGACAATTGGCAACCACAATAGCTCATACAGAAATGCATATAGACCAGACAATGGGCAGCCACAATAGCTCACACATAACTGCATATATACCAGACAATGGGCAGCCACAATAGCTCACACTGAACTGCTTATAGGCCAGCTAATGGGCAGCCACAATAGCTCACACTGAACTGCATATAGGCCAGACAATGGGCAGCAACAATAGCTCACACAGAACTGCATATAGGCCAGACAATGGGCAGCCACAATAGCTCACACTGAAATGCATAGAGACAAGACAATTGGCAGCCACAATAGCTCATACAGAAATGCATATAGACCAGACAATGGGCAGCCACAATAGCTCACACAGAACTGCATATATACCAGACAATGGGCAGCCACAATAGCTCACACTGAACTGCTTATAGGCCAGCTAATGGGCAGCAACAATAGCTCACACTGAACTGCATATAGGCCAGACAATGGGCAGCAACAATAGCTCACACAGAACTGCATATAGGCCAGACAATGGGCAGCCACAATAGCTCACACTGAACTGCATATAGGCCTGACAATGGGCAGACACAATAGCTCACACAGAACTGCATATAGACCAGACAATGGGCAGCCACAATAGCTCACACAGAACTGCATGTAGGCCAGACAATGGGCAGCCTCAATAGCTCACACAGAACTGCATGTAGACCAGACAATGGGCAGCCAAAATAGCTCACACTTAACAGCATATAGGCCAGACAATGGGCAATCACAATAGCTCACACTGAACTGCATATAGACCAGTCAATGGGCAGCCACAATAGCTCACATAGATCTGCGAATAGGCCAGACAATGGGCAATCACAATAGCACCACAGAACAGCATATAGACCAGACAATGAGCAGCCACAATAGCTCACACAGAACTGCATATAGGCCAGTCAATGGGCAATCACAATAGCTCACACAGAACTGCATATAGGCCAGTCAATGGGCAATCACAATAGCTCACACAGAACTGCGTAAAGGCCAGACAATGGGCAGCTGCAATAGCTCAAACTTAACTGCATATAGGTCAGCTAATGGGCAATCACAATAGCTCACACAGAACTGCATATAGGCCAGTCAATGGGCAATCACAATAGCTCACACTGAACTGCATATAGGCCAGCTAATGGGCAGCCAAAATAGCTCACACAGAACTGCATATAGGCCAGACAATGGCCAGCCACAATAGCTCACACTAAACTGCATATAGGCCAGACAATGGGCAGCCAAAATAGCTCACACTGAACTGCATATAGGCCAGACAATGGGCAGCCAAAATAGCTAACACAGAACTTCATATAGGCCAGACAATGGGCAGCCACAATAGCTCACACAGAACACCATATAGGCCAGACAATGGGCAGCCACAATAGCTTACACAGAAATACATATAGGCTAGCTAATGGGCAAGCACAATAGCTCAGGCAGAACTGCATATAGACCAGACAATGGGCAGCCACAATAGCTCACGCAGAACTGTATATAGGCCAGACAATGGGCAGCCACAATAGCTCACGCAGAACTGTATATAGGCCAGACAATGGGCAGCCACAATAGCTCACGTAGAACTGCATATAAGCCAGACAATGGGCAGCCACAATAACTCACGCAGAACTTCATATAGGCCAGAAAATGGGCAGCCACATTAGCTCACACAAACACCATATAGGCCAGACAATGGGCAGCCACAATAGCTTACACAGAAATACATATAGGCTAGCTAATGGACAAGCACAATAGCTCACGCAGAACTGCATATAGACCAGAAAATGGGCAGCCACAATAGCTCACGCAGAACTGTATATAGGCCAGACAATGGGCAGCCACAATAGCTCACGCAGAACTGCATATAAGCCAGACAATGGGCAGCCACAATAGCTCACGCAGAACTTTATATAGGCCAGACAATGGGCAGTCACAATAGCTCACACAGAACTTCATATAGGCCACACAATGGGCAGCCACAATAACTCACACAGAACTGCATATAGGCCAGCTAAAATGAGGATCTTCTAGAGTTAACATCTGAGTCTTTCAACTTGGTGATTGCTGGATGATTCAAGTGAAGCTACTGAACTTTCAAGTATTTCTTACCAGCCAAAAGAATAGTAGAATTTGCATAAAACAATCATGATTTCCCTTCAGAGATATGTCATCCTTATCTTGAAGCAAAAAGGCAATAGCATTTCTTTGTGAGGCAAACATTATTAAAACAATTGAAGCATGGTTCATTAGGTTTTCAATAGTTTGATGACAGAATCAACTGAGATTTATTGGAAACTGAAGAGCAGCAATTGGATGTTCAGACTTCAGGCATCAGGTCAATTTGCCAAAAGAGGTGCAAGGCCATCTGCTCTACGGGGAAGGAGTTGTCACTGTTTTGAGAAAGCTGGTTTGACAGTATCGATTCAAAGTGAGAGTCTTGGTGGCATCTCTTCTACGGTAATTTACTATTAATTAAAGCCTATTGCTAATTCTTTAAAGCATCAGACCCTAAAGTATGCCTGATTTGTGAATTACATATTATCCAAAATTTCATACACCACAAAAACACTTATATATACTATTTTACTTAGTGTTTTATCAGGGGAATCTGTCAGTCTTTTGTATGCACATTTTTGAAATAGTAACAATCACTAACATGAAGTGATTTAGAAACCAGCCATACAAAATAGCCAGGAAAATAGAAATCATCATTATGTGATCAATCTGTATTTGACATAATTCAGTTGTCAGAACCAAATGAATGGCCTTTCATAATGAGCCACTCAAACTGTTGGTAATATCCTTTTACTGCAAATTTGAATGAAAAGACCGACAAAAAGGTAAAATTATTATTTGAATATTTGGAGTATAACGAACACACCGAGACTAGTTGTAAAAATATTTGATTGAAAAAATAGTAAAGCTAATGTAGCGAAATAACAAGGGTTGTCAATACAATGAAATTGAATGCTATTAAAAGGTTTAAAGTCATCCCTGGCTTTTAAATTGTAAGAAAACTCATTTATAGGCAATAAGTATCAATTTAAGTACATATATTTATGGTTTTGAAAAATAAAAATTCAAAGCAAAAGATATGTGGGATCTCACCTCATGGTCTGAAGGTTACAAAATATTGTAATCACTGTATTTTTATGACAGATCTTACAAGATCACATGAAAGTGAATAAAGGCTATAAAGTTAAAAGCTTTTTCGGCCAAATTAAATTAGGTATTTCATGATACAATTTTTAACTACAAATCAAATTAAATCAGACACTATGTTCTGAGTGTAAACCACTTAAAAAGAGTTCAATGAAAGATAATCACTACTAATTACTCCTCAAACTAGTGTTTTAAGAGTGCATATATTAAGAATTATATTCTCTCATGATCAGACACCAAAGTTTTAGTTTGCTCAACTGTGTATAGCACATTTATTTTCTTATTCTATAACACATCAATTCTCTTGGATTTAAATGCTGTTGATGGAAAAAACAAGAAAGGATAAAAAATATTACATTATCCAATAACATACAGGCTTTGGGCATGCTTGATTGGCCAAAAGTACATTACTCACAGTGTTCCAACTTCTGAAAGTTCTACCATACCCAATTCCTCCCTGGAAAAGTAGAAACGATGACAGAACCGGATTCCTTTAAGCCTGATTGCCATTTCTGTACATTTTGACAATTCTGCAGCCTTCGGCATCATCTTTAATTTTTCAGGGAGGTAGTCCTTAATAGTATGCTCATTCTGTTGCTGAAAAAGATATTCCATCCCATGAATGAAAAATCCACACTTATGCAAAAAGTATACCAATTTAATGACAGTGGACAAAATAATATACTTGCAATACATTCATTCGATTTTGAGTTCAACATTTTTTACAAGTAGATTGAATTTCCACGCATGACTAGGAGTTAACAATAGCGTATTAATACACAAAACATGAATGTTCCATAAAATGAAAGTTCATTCCCAGATATAATGTGGACATTGTTTAGTACCAATCATACCAAGACATTTTATACTCATTGGGAAATTTACTTTTAAGAGTTCCCTAGCTGCTGGGATATTCACCATGAACATTTCATACTTTCTTGTCTGAAATACATTGATGGTTGGACTCTCATGTGTATTCCTGAATCAGGCAACTGAAGTACAGTGTGGTCTTGCCAACATTCTCCAGCAGGACTTTCAATACTTTTGATATACCATCACCAAGAAAACACCCCCTGTTTTTCCACATAATTCTTTGATATCCACGTTTTTCCATATCCATTTGTAAACAAAGAATACAATTAATGTTTTATTCTATGTTTTAATCTGAACATTTCCAGACATCGTTTGGTTGAATAATCTTTAAACCAAATACAATATGTTTCTCAAGGCGTTCTTTCACCATTTTCTTTTGTTCTGAGCTAATTGATCAAATTAAGTGATTGGTACTGTCATTCTGACATGAAACATATCTTTACTGTTACTTAAACCCTACACAAATATAATCTGAAAACACAAACATGCCAAGAAGAACTTTCTGGTAAATATGGATATTCACATTATGAACAAGACATTTTATCTACATACATGCAACCTAATTACTTGCAAGGCAACCCTTGGAAATGATGGATGCTCTGGAAAGTGTTTTAAAGAGGATCAATCAAACTTTTTGAGACATGAAAGGTTGACTACAATTTTCAATTACTTATCAATGATACAAGGGATTAATGCAGAAACAACATTAAAGCCAGACATCATTTTATTTTGACCAATAACATTTTGCAGCAGGATGAATGTATATATATATGTATATAGAGGAAAATGCTGCTGACTCATATATACACAATGATTCGACCAAGTTTTTGTACAGAGATGACCCATGTTCACACTGGTCTTAAATATCATGGTGACAAATATTCTAACCAAGTTTCATAAAGATTGCATAGAATCAGTTGTAAATTTAACATGGAAAAAAGCTTTAACACAAAAAATTCAACGATACTCAAACGCCTTCCCCAATGAGTTCTCAGTTTCTCCAAAATATTGTTATGAGCATTTTATTGTACAGTTGAACACCGCTTTTCCGAACACCGTTTATCCGAAATTATCTCTATTTTGAAATTATTTTTCGGTCCCGATTTTACTCCTTCTTTGTTTAACTAAAATTTTGGTCTTTAATCAAAAATCGCTATTCCGAAATAATCGCATTTCCGAAGTAAATATTACGGTCTCGATTTGGTTATTCACACCTATTTATCAATTCTTATTTCGAACACGATTGTGTCAAAGATTTTCACACCATACTGTGAATGCACTCGGGCATTGTCTTGAGGTGACAATGGAGCACAATTAGCGCTTGTTAAAGATGGACATTTGGGAGCACGCGTATGTTACAAACATCTATGTCAGAAAATGAGCAATTCATTTAGGTGATGTAGTGTGTATATAATTGCACAATCTGAATATCATTCGAAAATGTCTATCTCATCTGATTCGATCGCCGCATTGAGATTCGATCGCCGCATTGCTCACTCGACCCGCTACCGAACAATCCGAATGCATACATGTGCTGTCATTTTGTTTTAAATGTTTTATGTTGTTTTAATAAAGAAGTATAATAACGAATTATTTGTCAATTATCAAACACCAAATCAGCAAATATTTTTGTATACAAAAGATAACTCAAACCGAGTGTATCGTATTGGTAACGTGTAACCGACATTGCAATCTCTACGACTTAGTATTTCACGTCATCTATAATTCGCGAACGCTGTCATTTGCAGAAAATTGTTAATCCAAAACACATCTATACCAAAGTAATTTGTTGGGTCCCTACGATTTCGGAATAACGGTGTTCAACTGTATATTTTTTGTGGAATGTTATATGCAGGGTCAGAAGTTGAGAACTCCCTCTAATCAAAGACTGAGGTTTTACACCTAGACATGTACACAGCCCAATACCCAATTGTAGTTTTAGAGTGTAATACCTCAGTCAGGCTGAAAGGAACTTGTGTTAACCAGTGTAGGTTAAAGATGTATATCACTATTACAGGGCAAAATTTCCAATGTCTGTGAATTGAGGTTCTGTGAGGAGGTTCTATGATTCCATTAATATGTGTGTGCACCAGGGACTGAAAAGGTTCTATATGTTCCAATTTGAGTGCACCAAAGACTGAGGAGGTTCTATATTTTCCAATTTGTGTGCACCAAGGACTGAGGAGGCTCTATGTTTCCAATTTGTGCGCACCGAAGGACTGTGGAGGTTCTATGTGTTCAAACATGTGTGCATCAGTGACAGAGGAGGTTCTATATTTTCCAATTCCAATTTTCATGGACTGAGGAGGCTCTGTATTTTCAAATATGTGTGCACCACAGACTGAGGTGACTCTAAATTTACCAATGTGTCCACCATGGAATGAGGTGGCTCTACATTGTCCAATATGTGTGTATTTTTGAATATGTGTGCACCATGGACTGAGGAGGTTCTATATTTTCTAGGAATGCAAACGAATGGCAAAATTGATATTCGAATATTCGGTAATTCTTTCGAACGAATATTCGAATATTCGATTACCAAAATACATATTTTTAAAAGTTGTAAGTGAGCTATTATAATATTCGCTCAAGTAATAGCAGAGGCATTTTAGCCCTACTTTGTCGTAACCACTGCGCGCGGCGGACCCTTAATTTCACCAAATGAGCCTCTGAAATTCCTCAATTCAGAAAGACAAAAAGTAAGACATTATAAACAAAGAAAAAAATATTTTCATTTATATTCCTGTGCCTTCATATTTATAAGATATGATTTCTTGGATTTCTTGTCAAATGGCTTAATACGCCAATGGAGGGTCTTTCCGTAGGACTAGCAGCCTCGTTCTGGGATTGACCTGTCCTAAATAAAACTATGGCAAAACCAAACCAACTCGGAAACTAGTTTGTTCCTTAATTGGCAAAGGCATTTAAATTTACCGAAAATAATTGATTTTTTGTGTCACTTATCTTAGCCAGATATTGTAAAATTACGGGGAATTTTATAGTACCCAACGATATGTCCCTAAATGACATATGACGCATGTTTAGTGCACTGTCATCACATTCACACCTCTGGCAGTATGGGCCAATTATTGTAAAAACAAGACAAACAAACTTTTAACACAACAACAGAGTTGTAGGCAAAACGTTTATTATTATATTTATTCAACAACAAAACATCGAATATTTGAATACCAATTTTGAAATTCAAATACCAAATGTTTTATCGAATATTCGTTTGCATCCCTAATATTTTCCAATGTGTGTGCACCTGAGGCACTGAGGAGGCTCCGTATTTTCCAATATGTGTGCAACAGGGACTGAGAAGGTTCTATATTTTTCCAAAACATGTGCCTCAGAGACTGAAAAAGTTCTATATTTTCCAATATGTGTTCACCAAGGACTGAGAAGGTTCTTTATTTTCCAATTTCTGTGTGCACCAGTGACAGAGGAGGTTCTACATTTTCAAATATGTGTGCACCAAAGGACTGTGGAGGTTCTATGTGTTCAAATATGTGTGCACCAGTGACAGAGGAAGTTCTATATTTTCCAATATGTGTGCACCAGGGACTGAGGTGGTTCTATATTTTCCATTTTGTGTTTACCAAGGACTGTGGAAGTTTTATATTTTCCAATATGTGTGCACCATGGACTGAATAAGTTATATATTTTCCAACATGTGTGCACCAACTGTTAGATTAGATTTGAATGCAATACATGATGTGCTGAGATATTTACATAAATGTGGTAACATGCAAAATTTTAACCAGAATTTTTAAGTGTAATAATAAAGGGCCATTATTTGCAAAATACAGTTAACTACAGTCAAACCTGTATTAAGTGGCCACCCTTGGGAAATGATCAAAGTGGCTGCTTAAGACAGGTGGCCACTTAATCCAGGTTTGACATTTCGGCCTTTAGCTTTATTCAGAGATGGAGTATGTATCTTAACCACCACCTCACACCAAAATCAGTAACATCTGTATCAATATTAATGATACATTTGTATAGCTAAAATAAATTTATTTCGAATTAATAAATAAAACACAATAGATAAATGTTGATACAAAGCATAAACAAAACACACCTCATATCAGTCTACACATTTCACGCTTACGCTTAAGTAAGAAATTGATTTGCGTCCTTCCACAGTTAAATTCCTTGGCAACACTTCTTGCACTACAGCCGTTTTCTAATAACTTTATAAACTCGACACGTTCTTTTAGAGTCAAACACTTTCGATTAGTCTTAGTTTCAGCCATAATCAAAGGTAAAAAAATATCAAGAACAATGCATTGTAAATATCCGTTCGTAGAAATATAAATCCGTGCACTTTGAAAAATAATATTAAAGTGCATAAAAATCGTAACTCGTTTAACGCCTTCGAATGACAATGCAAACTGTGAAGTCGTAAAAAAACGGTGTTTTTGTCGGTATTTAATAATTATCTTCGTAATTATTTAATTATCTTATTGATTGTGTCAATAATTGTGATCAAAACATTCGCCGACGTGTAATAAACATGATTTCTCGATGAGTAAACACGCATGGCAATCGTGTGATGCAATATTCATTTTCATTGGATGACGGAGATACCCGAGGCCTTCGTTCTTTTCTGTAAACTTCTACACGCAATTAAAGCTGTGTATTGGAAAAAATTATAAGCGGAAGTGTCAGTGACAAGGGATTAGTGGCCGCTAATTAGTGTTAAAATGGCTTCATGGGGACAAAAATTAGTGGCCGTGGCCGCGTTAGACAGTTGGCCGCTTAATGCACGTACATTATATAGTAAAAACGTACGGGGGGGATTTGGAGTGGCCCGTTAAGGCAGGTGGCCATTTAAAGGAGGTGACCGTTCAACCAGGTTTGACTGTAACTTGATTATTCAATTAGGTTGGGTAGTTGAATACCATTGTATAAAGTCTCTATGCAATACATCAAGTAGTTGCTGAGATATTATCCTATGTGTGCTAACATGCAAGACCTTTACCAGAATTTCTAAGTCGCATAATAAAGGGGCAAAAATTATATAATATAAAAGATAGAGTTATCTTACTTGATTAAATAAGAAGGTTAAATGGTTGGGAGCCTGTGTGTAAAGCTTCAATGCAATACATGATGTATTCGCTGAGGTATTGACTTAAAAGTTGTTACATGCAAAACCTTCAGCAGAATTTCTAAGTCTAATAATAAAGGGCAATTATTTTGTTATCTAACTTGATTGATTTAGTAGGTTGGATGGTTGAGTACCATTGTATTAAGTCTCAATGCAATACCTCAAGTAGTTGCTGAGATATTACCTTCAGGTGTGCTTACATGCTAAACCTTAACCAGAATTTCTAAGTCTAATAATAAAGGGCAATTATTTGCATTAAATTCAAATTAGAGTTATCTAACTTGGTTATTATAGTAGGTTGGATGGTTGAGTACCATTGTATCGAGACTCAATGCAATACCTCGAGTATAGTTGCTGAGATATTAACCTATGTGTGCTTGCCACAACACCTTAACCAAAATTTCTAAGTCTAATAATAAAGGGCAATTATTTTCATTAAATGCAAACTATAGTTATCTAACTTGGTTAATTAAGTAGGTTGGATGGTTGAGTACAAGTGTATCAAGTCTCAATGCAATACCTCAAGCAGTTGCTGAGATATGAACCTATGTGTGCTTGCACGCAAAACCTTATCGGAATTTCTAAGTCAAATAATAAAGGCCTATTATTGGCATTAAATGCAAACTAGAGTTATCTAATTTGGTTAATTATGTAGGTTGGATGGTTGAGTACCATTGTATAAAGTCTCGATGCAATACCTCAAGTAGTTGCTGAGATATTAACCTATGTGAGCTTGCACGCAAAACCTTAACCAGAATTTCTAAGTCAAATAATAAAGGCCTATTATTGGCATTAAATGCAAACTAGAGTTATCTTACTTGGTTAATTAAGTAGGTTGGATGGTTGAGTACCATTGTATAAAGTCTCAATGCAATACCTCAAGTAGGTGCTGAGATATTTACCTATGTGTGCTTGCACGCAAAACCTTAACCAAGGGGTGACGCCGACACCGACGCTTGGGTGAGTAGTATAGCTCTCCTCATTCTTCGAATAGTCGAGCTAAAATGGCATTTCAGTACTAAAAGCTTTAAGAATATTTTTAATCATAATGATGTGCAGAACAATAACATATAAATGTGACCAAGGTCTTATGAAATTTCACCACTATAGTGACTAAACACTCTTCACTTTTCAATACAGTTTTACTTAATAGGATTTTTCAGAACAGGTTTTTCATGTTTTGGCAGGCAACACACATGGGAAGCACAACTCTTAACTGATTACGGAGTGCTTGGTCTTTTTCTGCCCCAGAAGCCGCACAGTAGACGCACAGATCATGGCGGCACAACGTTGATGCAAAAAAAGGATAATTCTACCGGTGTCTCACAGGACATCTGAAGGCGTATCGTTATGACACCATAATGAGAGCACATCGCCTGCAATAAAACATGAAGAGTTTACCTTTGAAGAAATTATCAGATTCTTAAAATGCATTATTAAGAAATATCAAAACAATATTTTGTGCACATCTTTCAATCCTAACATTCATAAATTTATAATATAAACAAACTAATATAATTTTTTTCTTTTTTAATGAATTCAGATGAGGAATACATGTGCTAGTAGGCTACAAAAAATGATTTTTCTATATTTAATTCTGTTCCTTATAGTCTACTTTTATACTTGTTAGAAAACATAAATGGAATCAGTTATAAAACTGTTCAGGGACAGCAGCAAGGACTGAGAAGGTTCTATATTTTCCAATATGTGTGCAACAAGGACTAAGGTTTTAAATTTTCTAATTTGTGTGCGCCAACTATTCCATTAAGCTTTGTATTATTTTTGTAAACTGAAACCTGCTCTATAAATTAAATAGGTCATGCGGAAGTGTAACAATAGGTCACTGGAAAGTGTTACAATTATTGAATTTGAGAAGAGATTATAGGTGAATCACCTTAAAAACTATTTAATATACAAGTGTCAAAAATCGTAAATCAATGCTGATTAGCATGCTGGCAATTATCTGTAAAAATCATAGGTACCCATGTTTACTGCTCATCAAAAGTGTAATACTTGATGATTTAGGCCATGATTAAATCAAGTTGGATTAATGATAGTTTTAACAGCTGGATGATCAATGAAGCTATAAATCATCATGGATTCTCTGTGGCTATTAGCATTGGCTTGTAACTTTTATACAAATGAGAGCTCCCTGTGAGTTTAAAATATTAAAGTATAACTGAGTGTAATCATTTGGTTAAGGCCAAAAAAAAAATTACCTGTGTTTTCGGTAACATGGTGAAAAAAAACAGGGTCGGTAGGTCGAGATTTTTTATTATTTTTTTACACTTTCCGTATCATGCAAATTTCTGTTGCATCAGATCAATTATGTTATATATACGCGTTTCCTAATTTACAAAAAGTCTGATAAAACAGCATTGTTTAATGTCTGAAATCATTTCCTTACCTTCGACTACCGTATTTTCCCGCCAATTTTGCCCATGAAATCTGGTGCTTTTTTGTATATAATACTCGTTTATAAGTCGTGATCGGTTTTTAGGAAAAATCCAGCACTTCAATTTCAACAAATCTTTGATAATGTTTTAGCCAAACAGTCAATTATCAACTAAATTTTAAATTTGCTTGAGGAAAATCGCCGATTTTCTTGTCAACTGTGAACTCCTTAAACTAGGCCTTCAAGTGGAGGTAGGTTAATAAAACAACAAGTAAACGCAGTTATGGATTTATCTTATTTTCGTACATTACTACAATCAAAGTTTCATTCATATTTAAAGTGATTTTAAACATTTCGGTCATTGTTTTAAGATTCCTAGACGACAATTATTGATTATTATTTTTTCGATCGTATGGTATTTTCGTACCAGCCTAGCGAAATCCTGGCAATCAAATGGGATCATACGGTATCCGACTGACCAAATTAGATACACACCATAGCCACAAGCTTTTTATCTTATCACCGCTCGTGCTCTGACGTCACAAATTGTACCGTTTGATCTGCATTCGACACATTCCAATAAATGTGTTAACTTTCACAGGTTTTGTTTGGATTTCAGTTGATGGGACTTAAATAAGGCGAAATAAATAACCATTGATAATTGCGGATAAATTGATATAACGATAAATGAAATGTGTATTGGAACCTGGCAGTTAGCCTGCATGAATTCGCAAAGCCTAATCGTAAGAAGCTTGCATGATATACGTAAAGCCTTATCGTAAAAAAGTAAGTTTTAATTTGGACATGGATATGGATAAATAACACCGTGAACTATAATTCAAAATATTTTCATTAAAAAGACAGCAAAATATGTCTCCGGTGATCAACCACGTGTTTTGACCGTAAACATGCGTTTGCCAATTTTAAAATATCGGACAGGGTTTGCCGCCCTCTGCCATTTTGTTTTTCCGTCTCGGTAATACATAATCAGGAATGAAAGTACATTCTCCGGGGACATTGAAAGACAGACAACGAAAATAATAACGATATATTTGAAGAAATGTATTTTTTTACGAAAGGATTTAAAAAATATTGTTTTTTACTTTTATCATCCTGTTGGAAAATTTCCAACTAACTATGAAATAAAAGAAGCATTATTCCTGGAATTCACTAACTTCGTGCAATACATAAAAGCAGTATTATTATGAACTCCATCAGAATATTATTTAAGACCCATGCTACCTAAATGATTCATTAGTACACTCTTAAAACCTCAGCTTCAGCAGTTATTGTAATTAAACACAAGCAACACCAGCCAGAACTTATTAAATACCTTTGTGCAGTAGATCCATGGTTCATGGGTTGATAGTGGTTTTCTACATCACTGGGTGCACCAAACAAGCATTCATCAATCCTGCAGGTGTCTGTAGGCCATATTTTACAGCCAGCAAGCTACTGGACTACTTTCAGAATTTGGTAACTAAGGAAGCACCATGGTTATGCATGTTTGCCATGTATTTTGCTGTTATTTATCAACATCATAGCATTCCATTATTATACCATCATTTTGTTAGAATAGCTTCATATAATTTATGAAACAATATTTTTTGTAAAAGTACATTTCTCAGTTTTCTTTGTAACTGTTATAATGGTCTATGTCCCAGTCCCTATTATACACCAGTCAATTGTAACCACGGCCCCCCCCAGGTCCGGGGAATAGCGGGGACTTTGACTTTCGGTTCAGCCAACCCCGGCTAAAATCCTCGCCCTGCGAACAGATGCCACCTGAAAGGTAAAAACATGGCCCATTTCCCCGGCTACCCCCAGTATACCCCCGGACTGGGGGGGGGGGGGGCATGGTTACAATTGACTGGTGCATTACAGTGAGTATCCTATTACCATGATTATGTCAAAACAATGCCAACTGAGTACATATGTGTAGTTGTTTTTTATCATTTTCAAAGCATAAGTAACTGTTGAACTTTCAGCAAGGGATTCAAATAAGGTCAGGCAAAGGGTTTTTTCCAATGTTAATGAAGGAATACAGAATAATAAAATTCTAATTTTTATTCTAGATTAGTTGGTTATCATTTCTGTTATGTTAAATAAAGGTCACGTTTGGAATACTTTGTAAATACTCTGCTGTGATTGGTGAAAGAAATTCTTCACAGTATCTATTGAAGTCCCAAAATAAACAAAATGGCAGAAGACCATAAATCATGTGAACATGTATGGTGTGCATGTAATTGTAAATAATTTATGTGCTTTTGATAGCATAGACATTAGATAATATATCATATTTATATATCTTGAACATGAATTAGGGATCTTATATTGTTTATTTCATTCCAATAGATGTTGGCAAAGTCTTTAAAGCTGCACTCTCACAGATTGAAAATTTTGACTTTTTATTTTTTGTCTTGGAACGAGCCAATTTTTGCGACAATACATGGAAACCAGTTATATATCAGACTGCTGACAAATAATTAGATCGCAGATTTTTATATTTAAGTTAAAATTGATGTTTTTATATGCATTTTTCTTAACCCGTCAGTAACAGTTTAAGCCATAAAACATTAATTTTTTAACAGAAATATGAAAATCTATGATCAGATTTTGTGACAGCTATCTTTTATCATTGGTTTGCAGATATTTATACAAAAAAATGCTCTTTCCAAGACAAGAAATAAAGAAGTTGTAAAAATGGTCAATTTGTGAGAGTGCAGCTTTAAGGCACACCATATTGTTTGATGCAAAGAAATATTGTTTTACTTCAAATTAATGCATTATTGAGTTTATCTCATTTGATCAAAAAGAAAATGCATATGATTTATGCACCAGTCAATTGTAACCACGGCTCCCCCAGGTCCAGGGAATAGCGGGGACTTTGACTTTCGGTCCAACCAAGTCCGGGTAAAATCTCCGCCCTGCGAGGGCGAACGGCTGGTAAAATTCCCGCCAAATGCCCCCGCACCCATAGATCTGTATATTTTTGCGCCTACACAAATTCTGAATTTAACATATATATAAAGGGCCATAGAGTAAAATATATAGGTGATCATACTTACATACTGTTCGTACATTATGATTATGTTCATTAAAACTTCTATCATAGTTTACCGCAATTTGTCGCTTCCAATGAAGATCTAAATTACTTTCTGTACTATGGAAGTTTTGATTTTTTCCGCGCAAGGTGACTCATGTATTTAGATATTGTGGGAATTGCAAATTGGTTAATTGCAACCATTTTTATTTAAAATTAAACAGAAGCACCGAACTTCACGCAGTGGCTACTCCCCATCTCAGTTTACGTGTAAGGTATATTTACAAATCACTAACCACCTAATAACTTGATATTGGTTGAATCAGAGGCATTCATTTTAATTGCTACACGTTTTCTATTCCCTGCGATGCCGGTGAAACGTTGTAAACTGACCCCCATAGAATAATGACCCCAGGTCATTATTTTATATATAGAATAGTGACTCCCCGGTCATAGGGTCATGATATTATGACTCCCCCACTAGTAGAATCAAAGTGCTGAAAGCACTGATGGACTAGGGCTTCATTCAGGGGAATGTTGACAACCATGTTCTAAGCATTGAAACAATCGGCTCACATCACAAGGGGTCACTGTTTAATGGGCTAGCTTAAACTTTAGACTAAAACTGCTTGCAAGCTGCAAAGGAAATTTGAAAAATCTAGTTAAGTGTGTGTAGAGTAAAGGGGTGGGGGACTAAAGCGTTAAATCAGATAAAGTCATAGTTCTTTTGAATTTCTCAAAGTCGTTCAATTAGACTTGTACAAATTAATTTACGTGGTTGGCACACATACTTCTTTAATTTGATCAAATCCTTTTATATCAAAGGACTGTTATTTGCAGTTTCAGAGAAGATTTTCAATGATGAAATTATATACTATATAGAAAACCTGTCACCTCTTTTTCAGGGGAGCTTTAAACCATAGGGCCATACTTTGAACAATCTTTGTAAAAGGCATCTACATTGTACACCTATGTCAGACTGCATACACAGTGCTATTTGGAAGTAGTTTTTATTTAAAAAGTGAAGAATAATTTTGTCCCTCTTAATTTGTGCTTGATATTCAATTCATATAACATGTTACCATGATAACTTAGTACTGTTGATAAATATTAGGCACTGCCTTCTGTCTAATGCTATTCATATTACTGCTGCAGACTTTTGTACATATAGCAAAGCAAGTTGAATAGACTAAGATGAGATGAATATCGTTTTTAAAGTATGAAATATTGAAATGTCTTTTGAACACTTTGACCATCAAATTTCATAACATGGTGTCAGCAGTTCATCACACTGCTAGTGAGAATGGAATACCAAACATAATTTTATTCTTTATTTTATACCCATCATCAATCCACATGCAATACATATCACAAAATACTTTAACCCATATTCCGCTCCAGTGGAATACAGCCATATACCACTCTTGTGACGTCACGTCATAACAAGTATGTTGCGCAATATTAAATTGACGTCATTAAGCCAATGAGTGCATCCTTAAAATGAAATTTATTATGCAAAGATGTGGCTTCTAAGTGATCTAATCAGTAATGTATATAATAAAAGGGTTATTAGTACTGCGTTTTGATCCAGATATGGCGGAATGTCATATTTGATTCTGGTAGTTTTTTGTAGATTTTGATTTTACTCGGCTTGTGCCTTGTGAAATCCGAATCTGCAAAAATCTACTTGAGTCGATTACAACCTCCTGGATCAAAACGCAATACTTATAACCCTATTATGTACAAAACCTGTTACCCCGTGGACAGAGCATCTTTAAAACACAGGGCCATTGTAACTTTGAACAATCATTGTAAAAGACAACTACATACATTTACAAAATGCTTAAGGAAGTAGTTCGGAAAAATTAAGAATTATTTTCTCCGTATGCATTAGATAACTCAATAAATGCAGCAGTTGGCCATTCTTGTATTGTCCTCTGTCACTGTCCTGATAGCTCCCTATCTCAATAGATGCAAAAGGTTGTACAGAAAGAAGATGTTGAATGTACAATCAAGAAGCTTTCTTTTCAGGCACTCCAAATTGAATAGTACTGTAACATTTGGAGTGCCAAGAATTTGTTGGATTCCTAGGCAACGGGTATCAGGTGTTGCAGTACATTTGGCAAATACTTTTCACCCGTCCTTGTAAATCTAAAAAAGCTTTCATTTCGCTAAAGTAGTTCATATAACTATATTAAGGTTGCTAAATCAGAGTTTGAATAATTCTGAAAACTAGATGTGCCTTTAATTGCAGCAATTTGAACTCCAACTCATAATGTCAATTAAGCTGGTTATGCAGTACTGCAGTTCCTTGGTTTGGGGATTGCTTTATTTACTTGAATAAACAAACAGTTCTTGCGTTGGAAAGTACAATGTATTAACATGCATTTTTCTTGCCCTGACTCCATCCAAGCCTTAAATCTTAGATCAACATGTACTTGGGGCTATGTGTAATATCAATGAGAACTATAAATTATGTTCAACTTAGTGCCACTTATGATATTTCATTTCACATACAAAAACAATAACATGTTCTTTAAAACCAATATCCTATGTTATGATAAAACCATTGCCAAGTTGGTAATTTGAAAAGACAAGAAATTATATCTGTTCAGGGTTTGACATAGTCTTTCTAGACAGCTGGACTTGTTTTGCAGTTACTTTGAAAATCTTCAAAAGCTAAACTGAACAAGACTGGAGCAAAAAACTCACAATACCAAAAGGGGTTTTAAAGACTGACGAGAGCATTCTCACATCACCTATACCATTAGTTCTTATCTACAAACTTAAGTCAACATAATAATTAATGTTTTACATAAATATTGCAATGAAAAAACATATTGCAATAAGTGCCAATAACATAGCAATCAAGTATGATCACTATAGGCCTAAACATGAGATTTCAACATTTTCCTGATAAACAATAAATAATTTTACTAAACAATTTTCTCATTTTTACACAAGCTGAAAAAAATGGTCTCGTTTTCAATACTTCACATATTTCATGGCTTTCATCATTCAAACTAACATTTCGCTTGTTATTTCAATATTCAATGATTGTGTAAACATTCATAAATGATGGTTAAAATTAACATTCATGCTAATCATGCTTACCAAAAGCACCTGACTGACCAATCAGTATCCAATTTTGGCAGGGCTTATTGGTGGTTCATTGAAATCAACCATGACCTCCCACAATCTGCTCTGATCAACAGTAGATAATGAATTGTTTCAATTGTTCTTATTTTCATAAACTTACAAAACATCTCTGAGAGAAAAATAAACGAAGCCGAGTTACATCTAGTAGGATATCAAATCCTACAAATGTATTCATCATTTTATATAACCGTATTTAGTAAATGTTAAATTTTTGAAAGTCTAAAAAGTTTCATTTTTTTTGTATATCAAAAAACATTTGTGTGTATAATTTTGATGATATTTTGTGATTCATTTAATTTCATTCTTGTTTCATTTAGTGTTCAATCCCAAGCTTTCTTGTTCATATTTAAGTGCAAGAAAAGTCACATAATTATGATCTGAATAAATTCATTATAATGTAAGGTCACATAAAGGATATATTGTGCTTTTTAAAAATAACATTTTTTCATCTGTTTTAAATTATGTCAAATGTAGTGCATTGAAAGTGTATTATGAGTTTAAAGCTGCACTCTCATTTTGACAACTTTTTTTTTTTTTTTTGTCTTGGAACGAGCCAATTTTTGCGAAAATCCATGGAAACCAGTTATATAAGACTGCTGACCAAAATTTAGATGGCAGATTTTTATATTAAAGTTAAAAAAATAATGTTTTAAACATTATTCTAAAACTGTTAGTAACGGTTTAAGCCATAAAACATTAATTTTCGAACGGAAATATGACAAACTACGAGCTGATTTTTGTCAGCAATCTGATATCATTGGTTTGAAGATGTTTAAGCAAAAAATTGCTCTATCCAAGACAAAAAAAGTTGTAAAAAACGGTAAATCTGTGAGAGTGTAGCTTTAAACTATGACAGGAATAATTCAAGGGAATGACTTTTTGTGATTTCTAGCATTAAAATTGTCTGAATCGCATGAAAATTTATAAATTATGTAAGGTATTCTCACATTGGTCACACTTTTTGAACTTTGTGCTGTCTTCTTTTTGTTTGTCTCAAATTAATACAACATTGGCTTCTATTGTTGTTTATGAAAGGGACTTTACACCAGATTGGCACCAAAAAAGTTTGTTTTTTTCCTGTAACGAGGACACTTTTTTAATAAAATATTTTACTCTTTGATATAGTTATTGTAAATAAAATACCAAAATAAAAGAAAACTACAGTGAAGTGTCGTTTCCACTATGCTATGAAGACTTACTTTTACTGGGTGGAATTTTCCAGATGTATACCTAACTCGCTAATATCATGTAATAACATCAACGGCAGATCACGCATAAGGAATGAATTCTACTCGGTAGACATACCTAGTAATCTTTTTTAATGGAAAAAAAAGAAATAACTGCTATTAATAAATCATTTGTAAACTATGGGGATCACCAGTAGGTTTCAATGCATTAATTGTACACATCGATACCAAGTTTATGTCAATTTTCTACAACTTTCTTTAAATTTTTGCTTTTACATCATTAACTGAGTGCAGCCCCTTTAAACTGTACCTTATAATGTCTGTGACTTATCAAATATTTAATAGTAATGGATTTGTTTTAATTAACCAGGTTTCAAACTGCATTGTGTATGCGATTAGAAAGGTAATCTTGAAAGCTCACTTAGTATAATTTTTACAAATAACATTCACCCTGCAAGGTACTCATATTTGGATGATACATAAAGATTTGCACAGTCATTTATGTATACTAGCATTTATTGATAAAGGATACCTTTTTCAAATCTTTGATTTAGATTGCAAAGTATAACTTATATTAATATATATATATATTCTTAACTTTATCTGGATACACAAGCTAATCATCAGTCAATTGTAACCATGCTAATCGCCCCGCCCCCCCCCCCCCCACCCCGGTCCCGGAATAGCGGGGACTTTTACTTTCGGTCCAGCCAACCCCAGCTAAAATCCCCGTCCTGCGGAGATAATCTGATGGTAAAGTCCCCACCAATTGCCCCGCACCCAAGGGACATTAGGTTAAGCCCCATCCACACTGTATTTTTCGGGAAGACCTGGCACTGCGGGGCCACCTAAAAGATAAAAACATTGCCCATTTCGCCGGCTATCCCCGGTATACCCCCGGATGTGGGAGCCGTGGTTACAATTGACTGGTGTATAATAATCCATAGTGATCCAATCTCATGCCAAGATGATTTCTGGTCTGACATCGCGAGGTTAGTTATTCTTAAGCATAATCAAAGCGCGAGGCGCTGAAAGACTATCTGCGGGCAAATATGTGAGAGTTGCAAATTTTATTTAAACTATGGGAATGGGTGAAGGGCACATAAATAAAAGTGAAAAATGTGCCGAGAGCGTTTGTGCCCACACTGGGCGAGGAAACAAACACATCTATATCTTTATGGCGTCTTGTGTCATTGTGTTTTTGTAAATGTCACTTCAATCGTCGTAATCCCCTATCCCCATGTGTTTAGTGTTACAATGCATGCCCCCTTTCAAGCGTTTCTAAATGTTTTTCGTTTGCTTTGATTAGATACCATACGATAGGAAAATGCAATACATCATATATATATATATATATATCATTTCCTTTTATAAACATACACGTCTTGTTTAGGGAAAATCATTTTTTTACAACTTCAGCAATAATTCCATTCAAAATACACAGCTTATCACTTCAGTCGACGTTTCCCCATGTATTTGAAGTTACAGTTAATGCTCTTTTCAATCGCGTCTAAAGGTTTTTCGGTGTTTTGATTAGATAGCATGCATACGTTAGACAAGTTTTATGAACTTACACGTTTTAATTCTTTAAGGAAAATGATTCTATTTTTACTAGCAACTTAAGCAATAATACCTTTTAAAATGCAGAACTTATCAGATGGTCGTTTTCCCGCGGTGAGGACAAACATGTGGTCAGTTAATGTATGTAGAAACTATGTTTAGAATACCGGTCAGTTATTGTAGTTGAATCTATATTTAGATTATTGGAACTTGTCTGGTTTATGAATGAGAATATGATTGTGCTTTTTAAAGTTTATTAATGAATTTAATGTTATTAATGTTTTATGTAAGTACCTGTGTAGAAATAGTACTAGTGCTGTTATGAATGCTTCGTACTCTTTGGATGTTAAACAGGTTTAAACCGAACTACTTTGCTTCACCAAACGTATGCATGACTCGCTGTCGTATCAGGGCATGTGTGCTTATATAAATTGAAAGCCTAATGTCTAAAACTATGCCAAGAATACACCGGAACGAAGCTTTTATGCAAAAAATGAAAACATCTCATTAGAAATATAAACGCCTAAAATCATAGAATGAATAGTATCTTGTTATTGTGTTGCAGATAAATTACAATGTACTGTATTTGAAGCATTAGCAATGCGAAACCTGAGATACAACTATTTTAAACTAAGACAATTATTTTTGTTTCTTATCTCATAAAAGTAAAATAAAAAAGCACCATTACAAATAAGCGTGCTTCAGGGTCACGTCAGGTTATAATAGCAAATCCTGCAGGCGATGGGACACTTGCGGTCGGTAATCATTTCTGAAACGTCATGGGCTGAACTCAGAGTGAATATCAATATGTTATCTTCCTACCAGAGCCTCCTATCTTGACCCTCATTAATCTGATAAATATAACGATCTAAAAATAGTTATATTATGCTAAAAATAAAACGCCGGGATACATAATTACAGCGCGGAATTAGCCGAACAAGCAAAAGCTCATACTAGGACTGCAACACAACCAATCTTTTTTTATGGTTTCGACGTCATTCTGCTAAACATAGAGCGCATTGAGACAAAAAAAATGGGTTAAAACGACATGAATAGAAGTAGTTCTTTGGAGTTTGTGGTCTTAAGACTAGCTGCGCGCATGCGCAGATAGTCTAAAAAAGCATAGACAGCATTTGAGAAAGACTGTTGTGAGGTTAAATCTTCATTACTTTACTATTCCACAACATTGGGTGATAAGGGAACTTTATTAAATATTTTGATTTTAATTTTGTTCCCTTAACGCCACAAGTCAACTGATTAATTAATACAAATTCAATTCTATCTCCACAATATTCGACACTGCATTGTTAAATAAAACTCAAAAGTTACACTTGTAAATTATTTAACCAAATACCTTTCCCTCAAATATTTCACAAATTTCTATTGAACTATCAACAACAATGCATCACCATACTGTATCTCTGACTGATGTTTGATTTACATTCTTGGCTAGAAAACAAAAAGTGAGCACAAAGCGTCTTCAGACAAAGAACTTGTAAAGTATGCACCAGTCAATTGTAACCAGCCCCCCCCCCCCGGTAAAATCCGAGAACGAACTGGTGGTAAAATCCCGTGAATAAACCCGCACCCCGCGGATCTATTATAAGAGCAATTCCCTGATATATTTTGAGGGAAGACAAAACCACCACAATCACCCGGCATTGCGAGGACACTAGTTCTGGCTTCCATAACTTTAATGTTGATATTTATTTTTTTGATGTTTACAACACGCCCAAAAAGGTAATATATAATGTTTTCGCTGAAGTTCTTTAGCTACGAGGACACCTGAAAGGTAAAAAACACAGCCCTTTTCCGTGGTATATCCCCGAGGGAGGCATGGTAACAATTGACTGGTGCATTATAAGAGAGGAAATCAAAATTGAGCATGCAAGATTTTTTTATCAATGGCGATGGTTTGTCACAATGTCATGTACTTACACTGAGAGTGGCTCCAAGACTTTTCTATGCACATAGGTAAACAATCATCTTATTCACAGATGCTGTGCACATATTCATACATTTTGCTTCATTTAGAATGAAACTTCATAAATAAGTATGCGCATATTTGATATTTTTTTATCTCCATTTTGCAAAATTGAAATCACATGATTTTTTCAAACGAACTTGTATTGCTTGAAAAACTTAAGTGTCAAATTAAAAATGCTACCCACGGTAAGATGAAAATAAATCCGTTTGATAGTGGTAATCATTCATTGATAAATTTCCTCAATAAAACACTATGAAATTCACGTCATTAGCATCCGATGATTAGTTAAAAAAACTTTGTATCGAAAAGAAAATATCACGGGAACACGCAAATAATGTCGAAAAAAAAAGAACAGGGACCGACTTCGGAATACCAACATTGTATACAAAGGATAACAATACTTTTTTTAAACCAACTTTCCTGGTTGTTTTCTACTTAGACCGCACGCTTTATTCGCTATACGTATGAATTCACAAGACATTTCGAATGCGCGACGGGCACCGCGGTTAGCTGATACTGGTTTCTTTTCGGATAAAAGAGAATGAGGGTACCAGTCTATCAATACAGAGCATTGAACAGAAAAATTTGGATGCGTACTTTTCAAATATGTCCATATTCTTATTGCATATAATCTGACCGTATGCAAGAACATTCATGTAGTTAACCCGATTAACTCACTCGCTACGTATGAATTTCTTGTGCTTCATTAAAAGAACATACAGTTAGCTTGAATTGTTAGGAGAACTATTTTTATTGGATGTTTTCATCAGTTCTGGTACTACTTTGATTATTCAAATTCGCTAACGGCAATCCAATCAAAATACAGCGTATGAATACATTACGTCAGTGAATCCCCAGATGCGGCTTGAGCATGCAGCTACCGTGTTTATGGCTATGAACTAGGCCACAAGTGCCCTAGTCCAAAAATGACCCTCACATAGAATTGCCACCCCCTATAGAATAACGACAACTAACCCAAACCCAAACCTTAACCCATCTAAGGTACACTTACAACATAATTATCCCCACCGATAGGCATCGGAGGACAATATGGTAATAGCACCCGTCCGTTCGTGCGTATGTGCAACATTTTTTTTGTGACCGCAACTCTTCATTCATTATTTTACGGAATTGATTCAAACTTTCAGGGACTTCTACTACCGATGCCTAGTTGTGCAAAAAGAAAAAAAAATGGATTTGCTCCACCTGTTCGGGAGTTATGGCCCTTAAATTCGAACAACATCTTATTGTCATGGGCGTCACAGGTCATAAAACATGGGACTTCCCCACAACCGATTCGAATATTGTATGCCTTATATTGATATAATGGTTTACTTTTTCTTCTTAGAAACGCCTGAAAAGTGACACAAAAACCCTAAATCCTAAGAAGGATGTCTCTTCAGCAATATACTGAAATTTGAATAATTTCTAACGACGAGGAGCGTCACAGGTTATAAAACCACTGGGCTACCCCACACCCGTTTCGCCTATTTTTGGAGGTACATGTGTATATATGAGTGACATATAGGTGACATAAAGAAGGTTAAGGGTATTTGACATCACTTTCAGGGGTGGCATAAAATTTTGTGCTTTTCCACGAATGAATTACTCTTTTTACAATCTTGCACTCCAGGAAATGAACTATTTTACCGTCAATAGCATTTTTTCGTAATGAGCCCGCGAGCCCATGCTATTACGAAATTAGTGTAACATGAGGGATGCAATAACAAAATGATGTTTCTTCTAAAATTTCGGACGAAATCACCGTTACTATAAGTTCCAGAATGCTTACACTACATTGTACAGAAGGTAAATTAATAATTATATATGTATGCGTAACATAATGCGACGACACAAAGTTACGAGGCTGTTAAAGGTACGATCTCAACGAATCTTGGTAAAATCTTGGAAAAATAAAATTTAAGCCTGTTTAAATACTGGTACTATCTCAACGAATCTTGGTAAAATCTTGGAAAAATAAAATTTAAGCCTGTTGAAATACTTGAAGCATGATACAGGTAACAAAAATATTTAAATCTAAAAAATGTTCTCAACAAAAAGCTATGCACCTTTAAAGCAAGGGTTTCGTGATCTATGTTCTAAGTATGTTCTACCGTGAACCTTAAAAGTTGCAGGGGTTTCAAGTTGCAAAAGGATTGCTTTATGTATCCCTATTCCATTAGGTCATCTGTTTCTATTGGCAAAGGTTTGATACGGTGAAACAACACCCCTTTGGTGAGACTTATCCTCTTTAATTAGCAAGCGTGCTATCATTGCGCCACCGAGGCTAACGGTCAAGATCGTTCATGTGATCAAGGAAGCTAACCAGCTAGCTTGCGGAACGCCGGTGGTTTTACCCAGGTGCCCGCCCGAGCCTGAAAATTGCACGGGGAGGCACCTGGGGTCTTCCTCAGCGGGACCTCTAAGTAATACTGAAGTGGTGTCAGCTGTAGACGCAGCAGCAGCAGTAGCAACAGTAACAACAACAACAACAAAAATAAGCAATAGAAACACGACAGTGACTTGAATTGATATAGAGTATGTTAGTAATAGGTTAGGTAGGGGTCAATATTTTATAGATAAAATCGAGGGGTCATTATTTTATAAGGAGTGTCAGTATTTTATAGAAAGGTGTCATTATTCTATATAAAATAATGACCGTGGGTCATTATTCTATGGGGGTCAGTTTACAACGTTACACCGGTGAATACAGTATAGACCTTTTTTCAGAAGCGCATGACCGAACATGCTTGAACTTGTCATATGTATTTCAGTTACGTGGAAAATTCTTATTAAAAATATGAGCGATATACATGTTTTCACATACTCAATACACTAAATCAAAAATGTCATTATTCCTGAAATTGTTATACCTTGAGTATATATTCTTGCTTGATTTATCATTTAGAGTAGAGATTAAAGCATTAACTGCTTCACTAAAAGTGAAAGTGAAAACTGTCAAGGCAGACTGTGAAATTTTGTTTCAAGTGGAGATATTTTTCTGATAAATAATTTACCCCCTTTTTCTGGTTTCTGTTTTCCCAAATGTAAATTCATACAAACTAATAAATAAATAAATGTCATATACAATAATTCAGTATATCATGTAATTTGTGCTAAACCTTAACTTTGTTGAAAGTTCCGTGCAATATAGCAATAATACTGAGTATACAGATGCTAGTAATAGCGCAGACAAAACAGTATCATAAATGTAAATGACCATGATGGTCACTACAGCTGCCCTTATTTAATGCATGGCCAATGCAATGCAATCACACTCTGCCCGTAAATATACCAGTGCAAGCAGCGCTTTGATTAATAGAGCGATCATAGCAAACTAAGATCCTGACCAGTACTATGCAATGTTTAAAATGAAGTGGTGAATGTATGAACACATGTTTCAGGCCAACTTCACATGTAAAATGTCTATATGGGTATGCATAAGCAGTATTTGTTAAACATTTAACATCAAACATTTAATTGCACAATGAATCCCTTTCACGAACACCAGAACAATATAATTATAAACATGTATATAAATTCGTCTATCGTAATTATTCTGCAAAACGTGTAGGATGGAACTTTATACGGTAAGATTTCATTTCAATCCAATTCAATATCTTTATAATTTAATTATATGTAAATGTATGTCATGAATATACTATGTTTAAACCAAGTACACCGGTACTGACGCAAGCAAAATATAAACATGTTTGGTTGAACATTCAACTCATTACCTGATCATGTTTGATCTGGTGGAAATATTTAAGTTATCTCTTCTTTTAATCCTAATCTCTTCATTTCATACACAGGCAACTCTTGTAGTGCTTATCGGCGATAGATATCGTGATTAAAACCAAAACAAAATGCATTATAAATCAACAGCTGTACTGTTGAATAAAAGTTCACGCGTTTGGCAACATTCTTTAATCGAACTTACATCAAATTAGTTTAGAGCCCAGGCAGAAGAACACAGTAACTTAACATTTGTATTATACATTTCGTTGTAAGGTTACTTATGACCATTTCGGGACTCTGTAATGGAACGCATTTTGGTAGTTTCGAAGACTTCATAATATTTGATGATGATGATGATGATGATGATGATGATGATGATGATGATGATGATGATGATGATGATGATGATGATGATTATTATGATGATTTTTATTTTTTTCCACAGTATGTCGCTGTCCATGTATATGTTACACTCTGGTAGAATACTATACATCGTATACTGTATCTCTGTACTACTGTTACACTCTGGTAGAATACTATGCATCGTATACGGTATCTCTGTACTACTGTTACACTCTGGTAGAATACTATGCATCGTATACTGTATCTATGTACTACTGTTACACTCTGGTAGAATACTATGCATCGTATACGGTATCTCTGTACTACTGTTACACCCTGGTAGAATACTATACATCGTATACGGTATCTCTGTACTACTGTTACACTCTGGTAGAATACTATGCATCGTATACGGTATCTCTGTACTACTGTTACACTCTGGTAGAATACTATGCATCGTATACTGTATCTCTGTACTACTGTTACACTCTGGTAGAATACTATTCATCGTATACTGTATCTCTGTACTACTGTTACACTCTGGTAGAATACTATACATCGTATACGGTATCTCTGTACTACTGTTACACTCTGGTAGAATACTATTCATCGTATACTGTATCTCTGTACTACTGTTACACTCTGGTAGAATACTATGCATCGTATACGGTATCTCTGTACTACTGTTACACTCTGGTAGAATACTATGCATCGTATACGGTATCTCTGTACTACTGTTACACTCTGGTAAAATACTATTCATCGTATACTGTATCTCTGTACTACTGTTACACTCTGGTAGAATACTATGCATCGTATACTGTATCTCTGTACTACTGTTAACATGTCATCCCACTGACATTGTTCCTGTGTCTTATATTGACCACTGGTCAGTTTCGTCCTAGTCTCAAGTTACACGTGCTCGGTTATCAAAGGCGATGGTGTTGATTGATGCATTAAGTTTTACTGTCAGAAAATTGCCGTACTGTGTTGTTTGTCCCAACCTCTAGTATTGTGTCTCCAGCGTTCACACGGCGTGTCGTTAACATGGCGATACAGCTGTATGCGAACACGCACTTAAACTTTTATTAAACACTAAAGGACTGCAATAAAATGTAATAAAATATTTAAGGCGATGTATTGTAATTACTGGACGACTGTCTTCATTTTCCTAAACAGATGTTGGTTTGGATGTTGCCTCCCGTTGATCTGTGTTGTAGCATAATTTTAAAAGCACTATAATTATATACATAATTATATGTTTAAATGTCATGTTGTTCATCATTGGAATAGAACGCAATTTTTTCTTAAGGTTACATTCATTATTGACAATCAAATGATAAAATGGTTACACATCAATATCATTAATATATTGTTTCTTCAAATTAAGTAACACAATACTAAAGCATTGCATAGTTGGATTGTTGCTTTTTATCTCTAGTTTTAATATTTTCGGATAAAATAGGGCTCACATAAAGTTTGCAAGAAAACGTGCGACGGAACTTAAACGACTTATAACATGTGCATCTAACTATTGGCCTATTGCGTATACAATTTACATTGTATTTCAATGGGAAACATTTGAGTTTAATGAGTTTGCCAAGATTTGCCATTCTATCAGGAACAATCCACCCACTTTAATAGGTATTTCAACATCATAACACTCTTGAAATTCGATTTAAATGATATATCAGGCGTACATCTTGCAAATTATTTTGTGAATTCGTGATATAAAATTTAATCGACCAGATTTAAGACAGATTTTCATCTTGCGTTAGGTGCGATGAGTTTGCTTGTCCGAATTACAAATTCATTGCTTTTATTTTCTGTTAAATACAGCTGAATCCCGCTAGCTCGAACTCGCTTAGCTCGATTTCCTCGCTGGCTCGAACTGGATGTAACTGACCGAATTATTTTTATTGAAGGAAAGTTTTCCCGCTTGGCTCGAATTTCCTGAGGCTCGATGTATTTTCGCCGGACCCTGGAAGTTCGAGCCAACGGGGTTCGACTGTAATACTAAAACTTCTGCATAAATGTATTCAATAAAAAAATACATTAGTCATATACATGTATTTTACAACGATTGTGAAGAAAACTATGACAGCCTATACTAGGTCACTCTCCTTGGCACCGATGTTGCGCGATGAAGGTTGTCCGGTTAGCACAGTGGTTAGCGCACTCGCTTCTCACCAAGGCGACCCGGGTTCGATTCCCGGCCTGGGCGCATATGAATTTGGTTAGTGGTCACCAAGCCGGACAAGTGGGTTTTCTCCGGGTACTCCGGTTTCCCCCGCAACACAAGACCACACTCTCGCGCAAAAAAAGATACATTGATTTAAATAGGTATGTGAAGTTGGCTTGTACATTTTAAATCGTAGTTCAGCTTGTAATTCGCCAATTACAAGCTTGTAGTTTGGTATTCAGCTTGTAGTTCGGCTTGTATATTGTACATAGCAATTCAACTTGTAGTTCGCCAATTACAAGCTTGTAGTTGGGTATTCAGCTTGTAGATCGGCTTGTACATTGTGCATCGTAATTTAACTTGTAGTTCGCCAATTACAAGCTTGTATATCGGTATTCAGCTTGTAGTTCACCCTAACTGCACCAGCATTCATAATATTTGAATTACAAGCTAGTAGTTGGGTATTCATCTTGTAGTTCGGAAAAATATATTAGCATACATTATATTTGAATTACAAGCTAGTAGTTGGGTATTCATCTTGTAGTTCGGACCAAATACATCAGCATACGTTGTATTTGAATTACAAGCTAGTAGTTGGGTATTCATCTTGTAGTTCGGGCCAAATACATCAGCATACGTTGTATTTGAATTACAAGCTAGTAGTTGGGTATTCATCTTGTAGTTCGGAACAAATACATTAGCATACGTTGTATTTGAATTACAAGCTAGTAGTTGGGTATTCATCTTGTAGTTCGGACCAAATACATCAGCACACATTATATTTGAATTACAAGCTAGTAGTTGGGTATTCATCTTGTAGTTCGGACAAATACATTAGCATACATTATATTTGAATTACAAGCTAGTAGTTGGGTATTCATCTTGTAGTTCGGACCAAATACATCAGCACACATTATATTTGAATTACAAGCTAGTAGTTGGGTATTCATCTTGTAGTTCGGACAAATACATTAGCATACATTATATTTGAATTACAAGCTAGTAGTTGGGTATTCATCTTGTAGTTCGGACCAAATACATCAGCATACGTTGTTTATGAATTACAAGCTAGTAGTTGGGTTTTCATCTTGTAGTTCGGACCAAATACATCAGCATACGTTGTATTTGAATTACAAGCTAGTAGTTGGGTATTCATCTTGTAGTTCGGAACAAATACATCAGCAAACGTTGTATTTGAATTACAAGCTAGTAGTTGGGTATTCATCTTGTAGTTCGGACCAAATACATCAGCACACATTATATTTGAATTACAAGCTAGTAGTTGGGTATTCATCTTGTAGTTCGGACAAATACATAACATACATTATATTTGAATTACAAGCTAGTAGTTGGGTATTCATCTTGTAGTTCGGACCAAATACATCAGCACACATTATATTTGAATTACAGGCTAGTAGTTGGGTATTCATCTTGTAGTTCGGAAAAATACATTAGCATACATTATATTTGAATTACAAGCTAGTAGTTGGGTATTCATCTTGTAGTTCGGACCAAATACATCAGCATACGTTGTATTTGAATTACAAGCTAGTAGTTGGGTATTCATCTTGTAGTTCGGACCAAATACATCAGCACACATTATATTTGAATTACAAGCTAGTAGTTGGGTATTCATCTTGTAGTTCGGACAAATACATTAGCATACATTATATTTGAATTACAAGCTAGTAGTTGGGTATTCATCTTGTAGTTCGGACCAAATACATCAGCACACATTATATTTGAATTACAAGCTAGTAGTTGGGTATTCATCTTGTAGTTCGGACAAATACATTAGCATACATTATATTTGAATTACAAGCTAGTAGTTGGGTATTCATCTTGTAGTTCGGACCAAATACATCAGCATACGTTGTTTTTGAATTACAAGCTAGTAGTTGGGTATTCATCTTGTAGTTCGGACCAAATACATCAGCACACATTATATTTGAATTACAAGCTAGTAGTTGGGTATTCATCTTGTAGTTCGAACAAATACATTAGCATACATTATATTTGAATTACAAGCTAGTAGTTGGTATTCATCTTGTAGTTCGGACCAAATACATCAGCACACATTATATTTGAATTACAAGCTAGTAGTTGGGTATTCATCTTATAGTTCGGACAAATACATTAGCATACATTATATTTGAATTACAAGCTAGTAGTTGGGTATTCATCTTGTAGTTCGGACAAATACATTAGCATACATTATATTTGAATTACAAGCTAGTAGTTGGTATTCATCATGTAGTTCGGACCAAATACATCAGCATACATTGTTTTTGAATTACAAGCTAGTAGTTGGGTATTCATCTTGTAGTTCGGACCAAATACATCAGCACACATTATATTTGAATTACAAGCTAGTAGTTGGGTATTCATCTTGTAGTTCGGACCAAATACATCAGCATACGTTGTATTTGAATTACAAGCTTATTACATAAGCCTCAAATCTTGCGGTCATGGTTGAGCGCTTTTTTGCATGTATCTCTTCAAGTATTCGGTTAAGCGCTTCGGTTCCTATCCCAATTTGTTTGAGAGGTCTTTCTCCCTGAATCGGGAGAGGTCACATATTGGGCGCATCTAGTATAAATTAGAACCGAGTCTAAAGCGTTCGAATGTTATTTAAGCCAAGTCAAAAGTTTATTTTCATATCATGTTATTACAGAACATAACTTTACTCAAAATTGAACATATTGACATGGCATGCAAGTAAACATAATCAAAAGCATATGAAGAAAAGTATAAAAAAACGACGATTGAAACTAATACATATAAATAAGTAATACATATATATACAATATACAAGCCGAACTACAAGCTGAATACCAAACTACAAGCTTGTAATTGGCGAATTACAAGCTGAATTACGATGTACAATGTACAAGCCAACTTCACATACCTAAATTATGTCAAGAACTGCGCCATCGGTACCGTCTGCATGGCTATTTTTTATTTTATAAAAAAACATAATATTATTATTAAATAGTATTTATAGTATAATGTGGAATAATGTGGAATAATGTTGAACATTGCCAGCGGAAGCATACCAAGTTATACACAGACGGTCTTTTAAAGTTGCACTTCATATTTTTTTTTTTGTATTTTGGTACAAACTTTTCATAAAATGCACCGATTTTCAAAGGTATCAAAATAATGCAACATGAAATTGTTTCGTTTTCTTCTTCTAACACAGTTACCAAAAATTTAAATGTATTGATTTTGAAAATCGCTCAGTTACAGTTCTGTTAAGCAGAGAATATTGCATGTCTGCAGTTGAGTTTGAACAAAATTTATTGAGTTGATAATTTCGGCGCATGATAAAATGATAGTTTAGAACACAGCGGGGTAAATCACATGACGTGTATGTTATTATGGGACAGGGTACGATTTACGATGTGAAACGAGGGGGAAACGGGGAATGAAATCAAAATTTATGAAAAAACATTTTTGTTTTGATCGGTAATAATTTTTATACTTGCTGCATTGTGAGCTGCATCACAGCGGATAGGTCATGTTGAATACAAACCAACTAATTTAATTATGCAATAACAGGTTGTGCTCTTGTTTTTAAAAACTAAACGAATTTATTCCATTTAGCGACAGCGTCCCTAGAGGAAGATGTTCTATTTATTTGTAATACATGAACTATAACCGACTCATATTTTATTGTTGAAACTCCAATAGATACATATCAAGTGTTTAATCACGACCCAAAACATGAATCGAATGAGTCATATACACCAATAACCAACATAAAGTACAAGAAATATTTTATCCTGATTGATTTGTTAAAATCAACGAACATGTATTCGTTTTAATATGCATGTTCAACGTTCACGGTCAGTATACTTTGTTGAGTGCAATATTGTTAGGTCAAGCACTGGACCGTTCATTGCTTAATTTCTAGATGGTACTATATGTTGTGTATGTGTATTTGCGGGACATCTTTTTAAACTCTATCATCATATCAAACATACAAAAGTAGAATTTAAAACCTTGGTTGTAGTGGGGATCGAACACACGCCGGTACAGTTATATTTTTTTAGAAAACTGACACCAAAACCGCTCGCCCACGAAGGCTCATACATGAGCCGAGGTATAATTTAACCTCTAAGCCTCTCTCTAAGCCTCTTGTTGAATTGCGTGACTAACGCAATTCGAAATCGTGGACTTCAAAGACAATATTTGATCATATATCAACATTGGTTGAAGGATACCAGCCGCCAATTATTAAAACCTGTTATTAAAATCAGATTATTTGGAATAACCAAAACATCCTCCGAAACTTTCTTTCTGAGATTTGATTATCGGGCCCTAAGGCTCGAAAACTAAGCTATAAAAACCGTCGACTACGAGATTGGGTACAAGTTATAAGATACCCATTTAATTTGTCCAAAGGTTTGTAATAACGGTATAAGACATATGTTTTTTTTGTATTTTGATGTTTCGCTGTTTTTCTATAATAAGTGTATACAATTTTTGTGTCATAATGTTGTGTTGTTTTTTTTATCAAACATATATATAAGTGTTTTATTTTACAATAATAATGTTGGCTGGTCCATTTTGATCACGTGACTCTCCATCATGGGTAACATATTCCATGCTGACATCGCGTTTGGTTGTTTATATTTCAACTCCTAAGTAATTCGTTTTAATATTTTTAAACAAAATAATCATACTCACACTGTTATAACATATTTGAATTGAAAGCCGAATTATTTTAATTTGAAGGAAAAGGGAGGCAATAAGACCATGTTTATTGCATATAGTTTGGTAACATACAGTTTATACGTATGTAATAAATTGTCATTGCATTTTCTATTTACCTATTATTAAAAAAAAATCAGATTATTTAGATTAGCAAAACATCCTCCGTAACCTTTTATCTGAGCTTGAATAAATCGAGCCATAAGGTTCGTAAACCAAGCTTTAATAAAACCCGTAGCCTATGAGTTGGAGGACAATGTTTTAAATACCCAGCATATGTGTCCAAAGGCTTGTAGTAACGGGTTGAGAAACATTGTTTTTTGTATCTTGATGTTTCTTTTTTCTTGACTCAGTTTTCACAATTGTTTGTTTATGAAGGTTGTTTTTATTATCAAACGTATTTTATAGTTTTATTTTACAATAATGTTGGCTGGTCTATTTTGATCACGTGACCCACATATTGTAAAATGTTCTTTCTTAAACAAAAAGGTTCTTGAGACCCCAGCTCTTTTAACTGGGTTTTCTCAAAATATGAATAGAAACTGTGATCAATAGTAAGACATTTTAAGCGACACATTGTATAATTATGTAGAGCGACTTGTTGCTTGAGACATTCACACCAAAGCCAAGTGTTGGTACTGGTAAACTAGCGTACGTCGAGGGGGGTCAAGTACTATAGGAAATGACGTCATATCAGACCATTCTTAAAACAGAATATTTTTAAATGAATGGTTATATAACACATGGATAATTAAAATTCCTCAGATGTAAAAATATGCTTCCTGCGAAGAATGCACTTTTATACTTTTACACTTCATTTAACAATAAGAAGTCGCCAAGTGTTTCGGAAACAATTATTTATACGTAATAGCTTTGGTAATATTGTTCATAGTCCATAATACTTGACGAATTGAGTGGTATTTTATTGTAATGTTTGGTGTTCAAGCCTGAATGCGACTTTAATCTGTACTTCAAATGACACAATTGCAATTGGATACTATAAAACACGAGTGTCCAGTAATAATTTAGACCTTGCCTAGGTATTTGAGTCTGCCTTAACTTCATATAATGCGTTTTTGTGATAAATGGTTGGCATTGGTTTGAGATACAACGATGTAGTTTCAACATGCAATATACTGAATATATATAACCAATTCCTTTTGAGGAAAAGCATGTATATATACATGTAAATATTTAACTGCATGTAGCTAAAGAACTTCAGCGAACACGTTATATATTACCTTTTGGGACATGTTCCAAATGTGTAGTAAACATCAAAAATAAATATCTACATTTAAGTTATGGAAGTCAGAACTAAACTGCATGACGTTTATCCCCTTTTCCTAAAAAGGAATGGGTTTTAATCATCCTTTTCATATGTACATCACCCAATAAGTACTTCCGTATATATACGAGTCGTACATCTTCATATTTACATCCGTTTATGGGTCAACAACACAAAGCCGATTATATCTGGCAGGAGTTCCACTGTACAATTACCAGAGAGGAAGAGCCTACTCGAGGCCATCCTAGTATGGCTTCCTCTTGTGGTCGGTTTGATCGGCTTCTGGTTGCGAGCTTTCGGAAGAAGTCCTCGTGAACACTAGTAAAATACTTGTCACACGGAGCACTCAGCTCGTCCAATTAGTTTGACACACGTGTGACCGGGACTTGATCCTGTCTTAAAATGTAAATAACTGTATGTTTTACAGTGCACCTTTTACAGGTCCGTATATCTATAGACCTCAGGAAGGCATGTGACGTAAAACTTACGTGTGGCGTCACCGACTTTATAAACTTTTAGGGCCAGTTTAATATATTAAACTTCGTACGAAGTCTTTAATAAAACTGGTAGACTGCAGACCGTTAGTCAATATTGTGCACTTCATCAGCTCAATAACTTCGCAGAGTTATGCTGACGTTTAACAAACACAAACATCTCGAGGGCAATGTTTCGATATCATAATCTCGTTTATATTGTGTAATTCCATAAATAAAATTAAATCGAGGGTTTCAATGGCTAACATTTGACGACCATTGCTTATGATAAAAGTTCCTTTGGCGTAAGGGCTAAGATTAGGCTAAGCGGTGTAGCAAGCGTAAGAATTAGCGTATAAGTAAAGGTCAGGGATTGGCGTAGGGGTAGCTTTATCGCTGGAGTAATCTAACGGTTAAGTGTCGGACAAACCGTGAGAGTTAACGTTAGCTTTGGAGTAAGTGTTAGGGTTAAGGGTTACGTTTTGATCAACCGGTAGGGTTATGGTTGGGACAATGAAAAGGTTAGGGTAATGACTAGGACAGTGGAAGGGTAAGGGTTATGACTAGGATAGTGTAAGGGTAAGGGTAATGCCTAGCATAGTGTTAGGGTAAGGGTAATGACTAGGATAGTGTAAGGGTTAGGATAATGGCTAGGATAGTGTAAGGGTTAGGGTAATGACTAGGATAGTGTAAGGGTAAGGGTAATGACTAGGATAGTGTAAGGGTAAGGGTAATGACTAGGATAGTGTAAGGGTAAGGGTAATGACTAGGATAGTGTAAGGGTTAGGGTAATGACTAGGATAGTGTAAGGGTAAGGGTAATGACTAGGATAGTGTAAGGGTAAGGGAAATGACTAGGATAGTGTAAGGGTTAGGGTAATGACTAGGATAGTGTAAGGGTAAGGGTAATGACTAGGACAGTGTAAGGGTGAGGGAAATAACTAGGACAGTGTTAGGGTAAGGGAAATGACTATGATAGTGTAAGGGTTAGGGTAATGACTAGGACAGTGTAAGGGTAAGGGTAATGACTAGGACAGTGTAAGGGTAATGACTAGGATAGTGTAAGGGTTAGGGTAATGACTAGGATAGTGTAAGGGTTAGGGTAATGACTAGGATAGTGTAAGGGTTAGGGTAATGACTAGCATAGTGTAAGGGTTAGGGTAATGACTAGGATAGTGTTAGGGTAAGAAAAATGACTAGGATAGTGTAAGGGTTAGGGTAATGACTAGGATAGTGTAAGGGTAAGGGTAATGACTAGGATAGTGTAAGGGTTAGGGTAATGACTAGGATAGTGTAAGGGTAAGGGTAATGACTAGGATAGTGTAAGGGTAAGGGTAATGACTAGGACAGTGTAAGGGTTAGGGTAATGACTAGGAGAGTGTAAGGGTAAGGGTAATGACTAGGATAGTGTAGGGGTTAGGGTAATGACTAGGATAGTGTAAGGGTTAGGGTAATGACTAGGATAGTGTAAGGGTTAGGGTAATGACTAGGATAGTGTCAGGGTTAGCGTAATGACTAGCATAGTGTAAGGGTTAGGGTAATGACTAGCATAGTGTAAGGGTTAGGGTAATGACTAAGATAGTGTAAGGGTTAGGGTAATGACTAGCATAGTGTAAGGGTTAGGGTAATGACTAGCATAGTGTAAGGGTTAGGGTAATGACTAGGATAGTGTAAGGGTGAGGGTAACGACTAGCATAGTGTAAGGGTTAGGGAAATGACTAGGATAGTGTAAGGGTGAGGGTAATGACTAGCACAGTGTAAGGGTAAGGGTAATGACTAGGATAGTGTAAGGGTGAAGGTAATGACTAGGACAGTGTAAGGGTAAGGGTAATGACTAGGATAGTGTAAGGGTTAGGGTAATGACTAGCATAGTGTAAGGGTAAGGGTAATGACAAGGATAGTGTAATAGTGGTAAGAGAAATGACTACCATAGTGTAAGGGTGGTAAGAGAAATGACAAGCATAGTGTAAGGGTGGTAAGAGAAATGACTAGCATAGTGTAAGGGTGGTAAGAGTAAAAACTAGCATAGTGTTAGGGTAAGGAAAATGACTAGGATAAAGTAAGGGTTAGGGTAATGACTAGGATGGTGTAAAGGTTAGGGTAATGACTAGCATAGTGTAAGGGTTAGGGTAATGACTAAGATAGTGTAAGGGTAAGGGTAATGACAAGGATAGTGTTAGGGTTAGGGTAATGAATAGGAAAGGGTAATGGTAATAACTAGGATAGTGTAAAAGTAAGGGAAATGACTAGGATAGTGTAAGGGTAAGGAAAATGACAAGGACAGTGTAACGGTAAAGGTAATGACTAGCAAAGTGTAAGGGTTAGGGTAATGACTAGGATGGTGTAAAGGTTAGGGTAATGACTAGCATAGTGTAAGGGTTAGGGAAATGACAAGGATAGTGTAAGGGTTAGGGTAATGACTAGCATAGTGTTAGGGTTAGGATAATGACTAGGATAGTGTAAGGGTTAGGATAATGACTAGGATAGTGTAAGGGTTAGGATAATGACTAGGATAGTGTAAAGGGTAGGGTAATGACTAGGATAGTGTAAGGGGTAGGGTAATGACTAGGAAAGTGTAAGGGTAAGGGAAATGACTAGGAAAGGGTAAGGGTAAGGGTAATGACTAGCATAGTGTTAGGGTTAGGGGTTGCGTTTTGATCAATCGGTAGGGCTATGGTTAGGACAATGAAAGGGTTAGGGTAATGACTAGGACAGTGTTAGGGTTAGGGAAATGACTAGGATAGTGTAAAGGTTAGGGTAATGACTAGGATAGTATAAGGGTAAGGAAAATGACTAGGATAGTGTTAGGATAGTGTAAAAGTAAGGGTAATGACTAGCATAGTGTAACGGTTAGGGTAATGACTAGGATAATGTAAAAGTGAGGGTAATGACTAGCATAGTGTAAGGGTTAGGGTAATGACTAAAATAGTGTAAGGGTTAGGGTAATAACTAGGATAGTGTTAGGATAGTGTAAGGGTTAGGGTAATGACTAGGATAGTGTAAGGGTAAGGAAAATAACTAGTATAGTCTTAGGGTAAGGGTTATAACAAGGATAGTGTAAGGGTAAAGAACATGACTAGGGTAATGTTAGGGTAAGGGTAATGACTAGGATAATGTTAGGGTTAGGGTAATGACTAGGATAGTGTAAGGGTTAGGGTAATGACAAGGATAGTATTAGGTTAAGGGTAATGACTAGGATAGTGTAAGGGTAAGGGAAATGACTAGGACAGTGTTAGGTTTAGGGAAATGACTAGGATAGTGTTAGGGTAAGGGTGATGACTAGGATAGTGTAAGGGTAAGGGTAATGACTAGCATAGTGTACGGGTAAGGGAAATGACTAGGACAGTGTAAGGGTTAGGGTAATGACTAGGATAGTGTTAGGGTAAGGGTAATGACTAGGATAGTGTAAGGGTTAGGGTAATGATTAGGATAGTGTAAGGGTTAGGGTAATGACTAGGACAGTGTAAGGGTAAGGGTAATGGCCAGGATAGTGTAAGGGTAAGGGTAATGGCCAGGATAGTGTAAGGGTTAGGGAAATGACTAGCATAGTGTAAGGGTAAGGGTAATGACTAGGATAGTGTAAGGGTAAGGGAAATGACTAGGATAGTGTAAGGGTTAGGGTAATGACTCGGATAGTGTTAGGGTAAGGAAAATGACTAGGATAGTGTAAGGGTAAGGGAAATGACTAGAAAAGTGTAAGGGTAAGGGAAATGACTAGGAAAGTGTAAGGGTAAGGGTTATGACTAGGATAGTGTAAGGGTAAGGATAATGACTAGGATAGTGTAAGGGTAAGGGAAATAACTAGGACAGTGTTAGGGTGAGGGTAATGACTATGATAGTGTAAGGGTAAGGGAAATGACTAAGAAAGTGTAAGGGTAAGGGAAATGACTAGGACAGTGAAAGGGTTAGGGCAATGACTAGGATAGTGTAAGGGTTAGGGTAATGACTAGGACAGTGTAAGGGTTAGGGTAATGACTAGGATAGTGTAAGGGTTAGGGAAATGACTAGGATAGTGTAAGGGTTAGGGAAATGACTAGGATAGTGTAAGGGTTAGGGTAATGACTAGGACAGTGTAAGGGTGAGGGAAATGACTAGGAAAGTGTAAGGGTAAGGGAAATGACTAGGAAAGTGTAAGGGTAAGGGAAATGACTAGGAAAGTGTAAGGGTAAGGGTAATGACTAGGATAGTGTAAGGGTAAGGATAATGACTAGGATAGTGTAAGGGTACGGGAAATAACTAGGATAGTGTAAGGGTGTGGGAAATGACTAAGAAAGTGTAAGGGTGTGGGAAATGACTAAGAAAGTGTAAGGGTAAGGGAAATGACTAGGATAGTGTAAGGGTAAGGGAAATAACTAGGACAGTGTTAGGGTAAGGGAAATGACTAAGAAAGTGTAAGGGTAAGGGAAATGACTAGGACAGTGAAAGGGTTAGGGCATTGACTAGGATAGTGTAAGGGTTAGGGTAATGACTAGGACAGTGTAAGGGTGAGGGAAATGACTAGGATGGTGTAAGGGTTAGGGAAATGACAAGAATAGTGTAAGGGTTAGGGAAATGACTAGGATAGTGTAAGGGTTTGAGAAATGACAAGGATAGTGTAAGGGTTAGGGTAATGACTAGAATAGTGTAAGGGTTAGGGAAATGACTAGGACTGTGTAAGGGTGAGGGAAATGACAAGTATAGTGTAAGTGTTAGGGAAATGACTAGGATAGTGTAAGGGTTAGGGTAATGACTATGACAGTGTAAGGGTTAGGGAAATGACTAGAATAGGGAAAGGGTTAGGGAAACGACAAGGACAGTGTAAGGGTTAGGGAAATGACTAGGATAGTGTAAGGGGTAGGGAAATGACAAGGATAGTGTAAGGGTTAGGGTAATGACTAGGATAGTGTAAGGGTTAGGGAAATGACTAGGACAGTGTAAGGGTTAGGGTCATTATGACTTGGACAGTGTAAGGGTGAGGGAAATGACTAGGATAGTGTAAGGGTTAGGGAAATGACAAAGAAAGTTTAAGGGTTAAGGAAATGACTAGGATAGTGTAAGGGTTAGGGAAATGACAAGGACAGTGAAAGGGTTAGGGCAATGACTAGGATAGTGTAAGGGTTAGGGTAATGACTAGGACAGTGTAAGGGTTAGGGTAATGACTAGGATAGTGTAAGGGTTAGGGGAATGACTAGGATAGTGTAAGGGTTAGGGTAATGACTCGGATAGTGTTAGGGTAAGGAAAATGACTAGGATAGTGTAAGGGTAAGGGAAATGACTAGAAAAGTGTAAGGGTAAGGGAAATGACTAGGAAAGTGTAAGGGTAAGGGTTATGACTAGGATAGTGTAAGGGTAAGGATAATGACTAGGATAGTGTAAGGGTAAGGGAAATAACTAGGACAGTGTTAGGGTGAGGGTAATGACTATGATAGTGTAAGGGTAAGGGAAATGACTAAGAAAGTGTAAGGGTAAGGGAAATGACTAGGACAGTGAAAGGGTTAGGGCAATGACTAGGATAGTGTAAGGGTTAGGGTAATGACTAGGACAGTGTAAGGGTTAGGGTAATGACTAGGATAGTGTAAGGGTTAGGGTAATGACTAGGATAGTGTAAGGGTTAGGGAAATGACTAGGATAGTGTAAGGGTTAGGGTAATGACTAGGACAGTGTAAGGGTGAGGGAAATGACTAGGAAAGTGTAAGGGTAAGGGAAATGACTAGGAAAGTGTAAGGGTAAGGGAAATGACTAGGAAAGTGTAAGGGTAAGGGTAATGACTAGGATAGTGTAAGGGTTAGGGTAATGACTAGGATAGTGTAAGGGTAAGGGAAATAACTAGGATAGTGTAAGGGTGTGGGAAATGACTAAGAAAGTGTAAGGGTGTGGGAAATGACTAAGAAAGTGTAAGGGTAAGGGAAATGACTAGGATAGTGTAAGGGTAAGGGAAATAACTAGGACAGTGTTAGGGTAAGGGAAATGACTAAGAAAGTGTAAGGGTAAGGGAAATGACTAGGACAGTGAAAGGGTTAGGGCATTGACTAGGATAGTGTAAGGGTTAGGGTAATGACTAGGACAGTGTAAGGGTGAGGGAAATGACTAGGATAGTGTAAGGGTTAGGGAAATGACAAGAATAGTGTAAGGGTTAGGGAAATGACTAGGATAGTGTAAGGGTTTGAGAAATGACAAGGATAGTGTAAGGGTTAGGGTAATGACTAGAATAGTGTAAGGGTTAGGGAAATGACTAGGACTGTGTAAGGGTGAGGGAAATGACAAGTATAGTGTAAGTGTTAGGGAAATGACTAGGATAGTGTAAGGGTTAGGGTAATGACTATGACAGTGTAAGGGTTAGGGAAATGACTAGAATAGGGAAAGGGTTAGGGAAACGACAAGGACAGTGTAAGGGTTAGGGAAATGACTAGGATAGTGTAAGGGGTAGGGAAATGACAAGGATAGTGTAAGGGTTAGGGTAATGACTAGGATAGTGTAAGGGTTAGGGAAATGACTAGGACAGTGTAAGGGTTAGGGTCATTATGACTTGGACAGTGTAAGGGTGAGGGAAATGACTAGGATAGTGTAAGGGTTAGGGAAATGACAAAGAAAGTTTAAGGGTTAAGGAAATGACTAGGATAGTGTAAGGGTTAGGGAAATGACAAGGATAGTGTAAGGGTTAGGGAAATGACTAGGATAGTGTAAGGGTTAGGGAAATGACAAGGATAGTGTAAGTGTTAGGGAAATGACTAGGATAGTGTAAGGATTAGGGAAATGACTAAGACAGTATAAGGGTTAGGGTAATGACTAGGACAGTGTTAGGGTGAGGGAAATGACTAGGATAGTGTTAGGGTTAGGGAAATGACAAGTACAGTGTAAGGGTTAGGGAAATTACTAGGATAGTGTAAGGGTTAGGGAAATGACAAGGATAGTGTAAGGGTTAGGGTTGTGACTAGAATAGTGTAAGGGTAAGGGAAATGACTATGATAGTGTAAGGGTAAGGGAAATGACTAAGAAAGTGTAAGGGTAAGTGAAATGAATAGGACAGTGTAAGGGTTAGGGTAATGACTAGCATAGTGTTAGGGTTAGGGGTTGCGTTTTGATCAATCGGTAGGGCTATGGTTAGGACAGTGAAAGGGTTAGGGCAATGACTAGGACAGTGTAAGGGAAAGGGTAATGACTAGGATAGTGTAAGGGTAAGGGAAATGACTAGGACAGTGAAAGGGTTAGGGCAATGACTAGGATAGTGTAAGGGTTAGGGTAATGACTAGGATAGTGTAAGGGTTAGGGTAATGACTAGCACAGTGTAAGGGTGTGGGAAATGACTAGGATAGTGTAAGGGTTAGGGAAATGACAAGGATAGTGTACGGGTTAGGGAAATGACAAGGATAGTGTAAGGGTTAGGGAAATGACCAGGATAGTGTAAGGGTCAGGGTAATGACAAGGATAGTGTAAGGGTTAGGGTAATGACTAGGATAGTGTAAGGGTTAGTTTAATTACTAGGACAGTGTAAGGGTGAGGGAAATGACTAGGATAGTATTGGGGTTAGGGTAATGACTAGAATAGTGTAAGGGTTAGGGTTAGGTGTAGGATAGTTAGGGTTAGGGTTAGGTTTATGTTTGCATTAGGGATTATTGTTTGGGTAGTGGTAGGGTTATGATAAAAATTAGGGCAGTGTTAGCGCTAGAGCAGTATAAAGGTGAACCACGGTTTAGCGTTAGAATTAGCGATCGCATAGGATTTCAATGAAAACATTCGTTTTTCCGTGTTTGTATTTTAACATTCAAAATTAATTCTCTACAAATACGTCCTTTATAGTTTTATAAAAAATATTTCAAGCCACAATATTGGAATAATTTAAAGTGTTGCCAGTCGCTTTAGAATCGACTCTGCAAGGAATCAGAACACATTCTAGGACGACATATTAGTGAATTGTATATGCACTTTTTGTATTTAGTTTACATTAAAAAGCATACCTGTGCTTTTAAAAAAATAGTAAAAACTTCTATTTTACTTCTGAAATGGAAAGACACTATCCCTTTGCAATTTAATAAATCACACGCACACAGAAGCAGGTGCGCACCTGTTCAGTGCAATTGAGCAACGCACGAAACTAAGTTATTGCATAAGCGAGGGTTTGAAGTTAATTAGATTCCAGAAAGCTAATACAGTATCGCAAGGCAAAAATCAAGCTTATTTATAAGTGTGTTTCAGAACAAACAGATTAGCCTAATCCTCCCATTTTATCAGGTTCCTGCTGAAATGCCAAACTAATTGAGGCTCCTGGTTATTGTTACAACACTCAGAAACAAAGCTGTCTATTACGTCATTCCTATATCATTATTCCTATTCGTATGTTATATATTGAACTTCAATTAGAAGAACAATGCTCTGTATCAAATACTATGGTTACCAGTTGTACTATTCTTTTCTCCTAATTCTTGATCGTGAATACGAAAGCCCCAGGTTCTTTGCCTAATCGTCAATAAAAAAAATCTTACGAAAAGTATAAACTCACAGTTAGTATTTTTTAAAACGATCTAATAATTACTATACAATTACGATGCCAGCGTATAATGCATATCCAGCTCATGATGCCTAGCGAGCATATGTGACCAGCTAATAACGCATAGCCAGCTCATAATGCCTAGCGAGCATATGTGGCCAGCTTATAACGCATAGCCAGCTCATGGTGCCTACCAAGCATATGTGGCCAGCTTATAACGCATAGCCAGCTCATGATGCCTAGCGAGCATTTGCGGCCAGTTTATAACGCATAGCCAGCTCATGATGCCTAGCGAGCATATGCGGCCAGCTTATAACGCATAGCCAGCTCATGATGCCTAGCGAGCATATGCGGCCAGCTTATAACGCATAGCCAGCTCATTATGCCTAGCGAGCATATGTGGCATAATTTTATGTGGCCAGCTTATAATGCATAGCCAGATCATGATGCCTAGCGAGCATATGTGGCCAGCTTATAATGCATAGCCAGCTCATGATGCCAAGCGAGCATATGAGGCCAGCTTATAATGCATAGCCAGCTCATGATGCCTAGCGAGCATATGTGGCCAGCTTATAATGCATAGCCATCTCATGATGCCTAGCGAGCATATGTGGCCAGCTTATAATGCATAGCCAGCTCATGATGCCTAGCAAGCATATGAGGCCAGCTTATAATGCATAGCCATCTCATGATGCCTAGCGAGCATATGTGACCAGCTAATAACGCATAGCCAGCTCATAATGCCTAGCGAGCATATGTGGCCAGCTTATAACGCATAGCCAGCTCATGGTGCCTACCAAGCATATGTGGCCAGCTTATAACGCATAGCCAGCTCATGATGCCTAGCGAGCATTTGCGGCCAATTTATAACGCATAGCCAGCTCATGATGCCTAGCGAGCATATGCGGCCAGCTTATAACGCATAGCCAGCTCATGATGCCTAGCGAGCATATGAGGCCAGCTTATAACGCATAGCCAGCTCATTATGCCTAGCGAGCATATGTGGCATAATTTTATGTGGCCAGCTTATAATGCATAGCCAGATCATGATGCCTAGCGAGCATATGTGGCCAGCTTATAATGCATAGCCAGCTCATGATGCCAAGCGAGCATATGAGGCTAGCTTATAATGCATAGCCAGCTCATGATGCCTAGCGAGCATAGGTGGCCAGCTTATAATGCATAGCCATCTCATGATGCCTAGCGAGCATATGTGGCCAGCTTATAATGCATAGCCATCTCATGATGCCTAGCGAGCATATGCGGCCAGCTTATAATGCATAGCCAGCTCATGATGCCTAGCGAGCATATGAGGCCAGCTTATAATGCATAGCCATCTCATGATGCCTAGCGAGCATATGTGGCCAGCTTATAACGCATAGCCAGCTCATGATGCCTAGCAAGCATATGTGGCCAGCTTATAATGCATAGCCATATCATGATGCCTAGCGAGCATATGTGGCCAGCTCATAATGCATAGCCAGCTCATGATGCCTAGCAAGCATATGAGGCCAGCTTATAATGCATAGCCATCCCATGATGCCTAGCGAGCATATGTGGCCAGCTTATAATGCATAGCCAGCTCATGATGCATATTAAGCTGATGATGTCAGCTAAAAGTATGATGCCTAGCCAGCTTATGATTCCTAGCGAGCTTATGATGATAGCATTATGATACTTGCTCATCAGTGGTAAAACAGCTTCACGATACTTTTACCTTAGTTACTCCCAATAATTAATACCTGGATTTATATTACAAAGATATCTCAAGTTAAGATAGTACATTTTCCTTAAAAAGCAATTCCCATAACTGCTTTTATCCACATTTAGAAAGGATTACAGTTAATGAATATAAGAAATCATGAACATCTGGAAATATTTTAAAACAGAAATAATAAACATTTTCAAGCAATCTTGTTGTTGTTTCTTTAAGACAAATACCAATCCAAACACTAATGAACACTTACATAATACGTTTAACTGTTTAAAAATGTTTTTCTTTCAAGATGCTTCTTTAATACAGCCCCTAAATCTATTTATATATAAGGAATTCACATAAAGTATCCTACGCACACAGATGTGAATTGTGGACTTCGGACCCCGAATATCACCAGGTAAACAATGTACAATGGTGTGACTTGTGGATGCCACCAATATAACCAGGTATACAACATACAACGGATTGAATTGTGGATGTCAGACCCCAAAAATATCACCAGGTTATCAATATATAATGATGTGAATTGGGGATGCCAGGCCCCCTATATCACCAGGTTATCAATATACAATGATGTGAATTGGGGATGCCAGGCCCCCTATATCACCAGGTTATCAATATACAATGATGTGAATTGGGGATGCCAGGCCAACTATATCACCAGGTTATCAATATACAATGATGTGAATTGGGGATATAAGGCCACCAATAGCACCAGGTTATCAATACACAATGATGTGAATTGGGGATGTCAGGCCCCCGATATCACCAAGTTATCAAGAGACAATGACGTGAATTGGGGATGTCAGGCCCCCGATATCACCAATTTATCAATACACAATGACGTGAATTGGGGATGTCAGGCCCCCGATATCACCAAGTTATCAAGAGACAATGACTTGAATTGGGGACGTCAGGCCCCCGATATCACCAAGTTATCAAGAGACAATGACTTGAATTGGGGATGTCAGGCCCCGATATCACCAAGTTATCAAGAGACAATGACGTGAATTGGGGACGTCAGGCCCCCGATATCTCCAAGTTATCAATACACAATGACGTGAATTGGGGATGTCAGGCCCCCGATATCACCAAGTTATCAATACACAATGATGTGAATTGGGGATGTCAGGCCCACGATATCACCAAGTTATCAATACACAATAATGTGAATTGGAGATGTCAGGCCCCCGATATCACCAAGTTATCAATACACAATGATGTGAATTGGGGATGTCAGGCCCCCGATATCACCAGGTTATCAAGAGACAATGACTTGAATTGGGAACGTCAGGCCCCCGATATCTCCAAGTTATCAATACAAAATGATGTGAATTGGGGATGTCAGGCCCCCTATATCACAAGGTTATCAATACACAATGATGTGAATTGGGGATATCAGGCCCCCGATATCACCAAGTTATCAATACACAATGACGTGAATTGGGGATGTCAGGCCCCCGATATCACCAAGTTATCAAGAGACAATGACTTGAATTGGGGACGTCAGGCCCCCGATATCACCAAGTCAGCAAGAGACAATGACTTGAATTGGGGATGCCAGGCCCCCGATATCACCAGGTTATCAATACACAATGATGTGAATTGGGGATGCCAGGCCCCCTATATCACCAGGTTATCAATACACAATGATGTGAATTGGGGATGTCAGGCCCCCGATATCACCAGGTTATCAAGAGACAATGATGTGAATTGGGGATGTCAGGCCCCCGATATCATCAAGTTATCAATACACAATGATGTGAATTGGGGACGTCAGGCCCCTGATATCACCAAGTTTTCAAGAGACAATGACGTGAAATGGGGATGTCAGGCCCCCGATATCTCCAAGTTATCAATACACAATGATGTGAATTGGGGATGTCAGGCCCCCGATATCACCAAGTTATCAATACACAATGATGTGAATTGGGGATGTCAGGCCCCCGATATCACCAAGTTATCAATACACAATGATGTGAATTGGGGATGTCAGGCCCCCGATATCTCCAGGTTATCAATACACAATGAGGTGAATTGGGGATGTCAGGCCCCCGATATCACCAAGTTATCAAGAGACAATGACGTGAATTGGGGATGACAGGCACCCGATATTACCAGGTTATCAATACACAATGATGTGAATTGGGGATGCCAGGCACCCGATATTACCAGGCTATCAATACACAATGATGTGAATTCGGGATGCCAGGCCCCCGATATTACCAGGTTATCAATACACAATAATGTGAATTGGGGATGTCAGGCCCCCGATATCACCAGGTTATCAATACACAACGATGTGAATTGGGGATGTCAGGCCACCGATATCACCAGGTTATCAATACACAACGATGTGAATTGGGGATATCAGGCCCCCAATAGCACCAGGTTATCAATACACAACGATGTGAATTGGGGATGTCAGGCCACCAATAGCACCAGGTTATCAATACACAATGATGTGAATTGGGGATGTCAGGCCCCCGATATCACCAGGTTATCAATACACAACGATGTGAATTGGGGATGTCAGGCACCCGATATTACCAGGTTATCAATACATAATGATGTGAATTGGGGATGTCAGGCCCCCAATATTACCAGGTTATCAATACACAACGATGTGAATTGGGGATGTCAGGCCACCAATATCACCAGGTTATCAATACACAACGATGTGAATTGGGGATGTCAGGCCACCGATAGCACCAGGTTATCAATACACAACGATGTGAATTGGGGATATCAGGCCCCCGATATCACCAGGTTATCAATACACAACGATGTGAATTGGGGATGCCAGGCACCCGATATTACCAGGTTAACAATACACAATGATGTGAATTGGGAATGCCAGGCCCCCGATATTACCACGTTATCAATACACAATAATGTGAATTCGGGAAGTCAGGCCCCCGATATCACCAGGTTATCAATACACAACGATGTGAATTGGGGATGTCAGGCCACCAATAGCACCTGGTTATCAATACACAATAATGTGAATTGGGGATGTCAGGGCCCCGATATCACCAGGTTATCAATACACAACGATGTGAATTGGGGATGTCAGGCCACCAATAGCACCAGGTTATCAATACATAATGATGTGAATTGGGGATGTCAGTTCCCCGATATCACCAAGTTATCGATACACAATGATGTGAATTGTGGATGTTAGGCCCCCAATATCACCAGGTTATCAATACACAAGGATGTGAATTGTTGATGTAAGGCCCCCGATATCATCAGGTATACAATACACAATGATGTGAATTGGGGGTGTCAGGCCCCCGATATCATCAGGTATACAATACACAACGATGTGAATTGGAGATGTCAGGCCCCCGATATCACCAGGTTATCAATATACAATGATGTGAATTGGGGATGCCAGGCCCCCTATATCACCAGGTATACAATACACAACGATGTGAATTGGGGATGCCAGGCCCCCTATAACACCAGGTATATAATACACACTGATATGAATTTTGGATGTCAGGCCCCCGATATCACCAGGTGTCCAATACTCAATGATGTAGATTGGGGATGTCAGGATCCCAATATCACCAGGTATACAATACACAGTGATGTAAATTGTGGATGCCAGGCCCCCGATATCACCTGGTTATCAATATACTATAATGTGAATTTGGGATGTCAGGCTCCCGATATCACAAGGTATGCACTATATAATGATGTGAATTGGGGATATCAGGCCCCCGATATCACCACGTTATCAATATACAATGATGTGAATTGGGGATGCCAGGCCCCGATACCACCAGGTATACAATACACAATGATGTGTATTGTGGAAGCCAGGCCCCCGATATCACCAGGTTATCAATATACAATGACGTAAATTGGGGATGTCAGGCCCCCGTTATCACCACGTTATCAATACACAATGATGTGAATTGGGGATGCCAGGCCCCGATACCACCAGGTATACAATACACAATGATATGTATTGTGGATGCCAGGCCCCCGATGTCTCCAGGTTATCAATATACAATGACGTGAATTGGGGATGTCAGGCCCCCGATATCACCAAGTTATCAAGAGACAATGATGTGAATTGGGGACGTCAGGCCCCCGATATCACCAAGTTATCAAGAGACAATGACGTGAATTGCGGATGTCAGGCCCCCTATATCTCCAAGTTATCAATACACAATGATGTGAATTGGGGATGTCAGGCCCCCGATATCACCAAGTTATCAATACACAATGATGTGAATTGGGGATGTCAGGCCCCCGATATCACCAAGTTATCAATACACAATGATGTGAATTGGGGATGTCAGGCCCCCGATATTTCCAGGTTATCAATACACAATGATGTGAATTGGGATGTCAGGCCCCCGATATCACCAAGTTATCAATACACAATGATGTGAATTGGGGATGTCAGGCCCCCGATATCACCAAGTTATCAAGAGACAACGATGTGAATTGGGGATGCCAGGCACCCGATGTCACCAGGTTATCAATACACAATGATGTGAATTGGGGATGCCAGGCACCCGATATCACCAGGTTATCAATACACAATGACGTGAATTGGGGATGTCAGGCCCCCGATATCACGAAGTTATCAATACACAATGACGTGAATTGGGTATCACCAAGTTATCAAGAGACAATGACTTGAATTGGGGATGTCAGGCCCCCGATATCACCAAGTTATCAAGAGACAATGACTTGAATTTGGGACGTCAGGCCCCCGATATCACCAGGTTATCAAGAGACAATGACGTGAATTGGGGATGTCAGGCCCCCGATATCTCCAAGTTATCAAGAGACAATGACGTGAATTGGGGATGTCAGGCCCCCGATATCACAAAGTTATCAATACACAATTACGTGAATTGGGGATGTCAGGCCCCCGATATCACCAAGTTATCAAGAGACAATGACTTGAATTGGGGACGTCAGGCCCCCGATGTCACCAAGCTATCAAGAGACAATGACTTGAATTGGGGATGTCAGGCTCCCGATATCACCAGGTTATCAATACACAATGATGTGAATTGGGGTTGCCAGGCCCCCTATATCACCAGGTTATCAAGAGACAATGACGTGAATTGGCGATGTCAGGCCCCCGATATCTCCAGGTCATCAATACACAACGATGTGAATTGGGGATGTCAGGCCACCAATAGCACCAGGTTATCAATACACAACGATGTGAATTGGGGATGTCAGGCCACCAATAGCACCAGGTTATCAATACACAACGATGTGAATTGGGAATGTCAGGCCACCGATATCACCAGGTTATCAATACACAACGATGTGAATTGGGGATGTCAGGCCACCAATAGCACCAGGTTATCAATACACAATGATGTGAATTGGGGATGTCAGGCCCCCGATATCACCTGGTCATCAAGAGACAATGACGTGAATTGGGGATGTCAGGCCCCCGATATCTCCAAGTTATCAGGGGAAAATGACGTGAATTGGGGATGTCAGGCCCCCGATATCTCCAAGTTATCAATACAAAATGATGTGAATTGGGGATGTCAGTCCCCCTATATCACCAGGTTATCAATACACAACGATGTGAATTGGGGATGTCAGGCCACCAATAGCACCAGGTTATCAATACACAACGATGTGAATTGGGGATGTCAGGCCACCGATATCACCAGGTTATCAATACACAACGATGTGAATTGGGGATGTCAGGCCACCAATAGCACCAGGTTATCAATACACAATGATGTGAATTGGGGATGTCAGGCCCCCGATATCACCAGGTTATCAATACACAATGATGTGAATTGGGGACGACAGGCCCCCGATATCACCAAGTTATCAAGAGACAATGACGTGAATTGGGGATGTCAGGCCCCCGATATCTCCAAGTTATCAATACAAAATGATGTGAATTGGGGATGTCAGTCCCCCTATATCACCAGGTTATCAATACACAATGATGTGAATTGTGGATGCCAGGTCCCGATACCACCAGGTATACAATAAACAATGATGTGAATTGGGGATGCCAGGCACCCGATATTACCAGGTTATCAATACACAATGATGTGAATTGGGGATGCCAGGCCCCCGATATTACCAGGTTATCAATACACAACGATGTGAATTGGGGATGTCAGACCACCAATAGCACCAGGTTATCAATACACAACGATGTGTATTTGGGATGTCAGGCTCCCGATATCACCAGGTTATCAATACACAACGATGTGAATTGGGGATGTCAGGCCACCAATAGCACCAGGTTATCAATACACAACGATGTGAATTTGGGATTTCAGGCCCCCGATATCACCAGGTTATCAATACACAACGATGTGAATTGGGGATGCCAGGCACCCGATATTACCAGGTTATCAATACACAATGATGTGAATTGGGGATGTCAGGCCCCCGATATCACCAAGTTATCAAGAGACAATGACGTGAATTGGGGATGTCAGGCCCCCGATATCTCCAAGTTATCAAGAGACAATGACGTGAATTGGGGATGTCAGGCCCCCGATATCTCCAAGTTATCAATACACAATGATGTGAATTGGGGATGTCAGGCCCCCGATATCACCAAGTTATCAATACACAATGATGTGAATTGGGGATGTCAGGCCACCAATAGCACCAGGTTATCAATACACAACGATGTGAATTGGGGATGTCAGTCCCCCGATATCACCAGGTTATCAATACACAACGATGTGAATTGGGGATGCCAGGCACCCGATATTACCAGGTTATCAATACACAATGATGTGAATTGGGGATGCCAGGCACCCGATATCAACAAGTTATCAATACACAATGATGTGAATTGGGGATGTCAGGCCCCCGATATCACCAAGTCATCAAGAGACAATGACTTGAATTGGGGATGTCAGGCCCCCGATATCACCAGGTTATCAATACACAATGATGAGAATTGTGGATGCCAGGCACCCGATATTACCAGGTTATCAATACACAATGATGTGAATTGGGGATGCCAGGCACCCGATATTACCAGGTTATTAATACACAATGATGTGAATTGGGGATGCCAGGCCCCCGATATTACCAGGTTATCAATACACAATAATGTGAATTGGGGACGACAGGCCCCCGATATCACCAGGTTATCAATACACAACGATGTGAATTGGGGATGTCAGGCCACCAATAGCACCAGGTTATCAATATACAATGATGTGAATTGGGGATGTCAGGCCCCCGATATCACCAGGTCATCAAGAGACAATGACGTGAATTGGGGATGTCAGGCCCCTGATATCTCCAAGTTATCAAGAGACAATGACGTGAATTGGGGATGTTAGGCCCCCGATATCTCCAAGTTATCAATACAAAATGATGTGAATTGGGGGATAACAGTCCCCCTATATCACCAGGTTATCAATACACAATGATGTGAATTGGGGATGTCAGGCCCCGATATCACCAAGTTATCAATACACAATTACGTGAATTGGGGATGTCAGGCCCCCGATATCACCAAGTTATCAAGAGACAATGACTTGAATTGGGGATGTCAGGCCCCCGATTTCACCAGGTTATCAATACACAATGAAGTGAATTGGGGATGCCAGGCCCCCAATATCACCAGGTTATCAATACACAATGATGTGAATTGGGGACGTCAGGCCCCCGATATCACCAGGTTATCAAGAGGAAATGACGTGAATTGTGGATGTCAGGCCCCCGATATCACCAGGTTATCAATACACAATGATGTGAATTGGGGACGACAGGCCCCCGATATCACCAAGTTATCAAGAGACAATGACGTGAATTGGGGATGTCAGGCCCCCGATATCTCCAAGTTATCAATACACAATGATGTGAATTGGGGATGTCAGGCCCCCGATATTACCAGGTTATCAATACCCAATAATGTGAATTGGGGATGTCAGGCCCCCGATATCACCAGGTTATCAATACACAATGATGTGAATTGGGGATGCCAGGCCCCCGATATTACCAGGTTATCAATACACACTAATGTGAATTCGGGACGTCAGGCACCCGATATCACCAGGTTATCAATACACAACGATGTGAACTGGGGATGTCAGGCCACCAATAGCACCTGGTTATCAATACACAATAATGTGAATTGGGGATGTCAGGCCCCCGATATCCCCAGGTTATCAATACACAACGATGTGAATTGGGGATGTCAGGCCACACATAGCACCAGGTTATCAATACATAATGATGTGAATTGGGGATGTCAGGCCCCCGATATCACCAAGTTATCAAGAGACAATGACGTGAATTGGGGATGTCAGGCCCCCGATATCACCAGGTTATCAATACACAATGATGTGAATTGGGGACGTCAGGCCCCCGATATCACCAAGTTATCAAGAGACAATGACGTGAATTGGGCATGTCAGGCCCCCGATATCTTCAAGTTATCAATACACAATGATGTGAATTGGGGATGTCAGGCCCCCGATATAACCAAGTTATCAATACACAATGATGTGAATTGGGGATGTCAGGCCCCCGATATCACCAAGTTATCAATACACAATGATGTGAATTGGGTATGTAAGGCCCCCGATATCTCCAGGTTATCAATACACAATGATGTGAATTGGGGATGTCAGGCCCCCGATATTACCAGGTTATCAATACACAATAATGTGAATTGGGGATGTCAGGCCCCCGATATCACCAGGTTATCAATACACAACGATGTGAATTGGGGATGTAAGGCCCCCGATATCTCCAGGTTATCAATACACAATGATGTGAATTTGGGATGTCAGGCCCCCGATATTACCAGGTTATCAATGCACAATAATGTGAATTGGGGACGTCAGGCCCCCGATATCACCAGGTTATCAATACACAACGATGTGAATTGGGTATGTAAGGCCCCCGATATCTCCAGATTATCAATACACAATGATTTGAATTGGGGATGTCAGGCCCCCGATATCACCAAGTTATCAATACACAATGATGAATATCACCAAGTTATCAATACACAATGATGTGAATTGGGGACGTCAGGCCCCCGATATCACCAAGTTATCAAGAGACAATGACGTGAATTGGGGATGTCAGGCCCCCGATATCTCCAAGTTATCAAGAGACAATGACGTGAATTGGGGATGTCAGGCCCCCGATATCACCAGGTTATCAATACACAATGATGTCAATTGGGGATGCCAGGCACCCGATATTACCAGGTTATCAATACGCAATGATGTGAATTGGGGATGCCAGGCACCCGATATTACCAGGTTATCAATACACAATAATGTGAATTGGGGACGTCAGGCCCCCGATATCACCAGGTTATCAATACACAATAATGTGAATTGGAGATATCAGGCCACCAATAGCACCAGGTTATCAATACACAATAATGTGAATTGGGGATGTCAGGCCCCCGATGTCACCAAGTTATCAATACACAACGATGTGAATTGGGGATGTCAGGCCACCAATAGCACCAGGTTATCAATACACAATAATGTGATTTGGGGATGTCAGGCCCCCGATATCACCAGGTTATCAATACACAACGATGTGAGTTGGGGATGTCAGGCCACCAATAGCACCAGGTTATCAATACACAATGATGTGAATTGGGGATGTCAGTTTACCGATATCACCAAGTTATCAATACAGAATGATGTGAATTGTGGATGTCAGGCCCCCAATATCACCAGGTTATCAATACACAAGGATGTGAATTGTTGATGTAAGGCCCCCGATATCACCAGGTTATCAATACACAATGATGTGAATTGGGGGTGTCAGGCCCCCGATATCATCAGGTATACAATACACAACGATGTGAATTGGGGATGTCAGGCCCCCGATATCACCAGGTTATCAATATACAATGATGTGAATTGGGGATGTCAGGCCCCCTATATCACCAGGTATACAATACACAACGATGTGAATTGGGGATGCCAGACCCCCTATAACACCAGGTATATAATACACAATGATATGAATTTTGGATGTCAGGCCCCCGATATCACCAGGTATATAATACACAATGATATGAATTTTGGATGTCAGACCCCCGATATCACCAGGTGTCCAATACTCAATGATGTAGATTGGGGATGTCAGGCTCCCATTATCACCAGGTATACAATACACAATGATGTGAATTGTGGATGCCAGGCCCCCGATATCACATGGTTATAAATATACTATAATGTGAATTTGGGATGTCAGGCTCCCGATATCACAAGGTATGCACTATATAATGATGTGAATTGGGGATATCAGGCCCCCGATATCACCAGGTATACAATACACAACGATGTGAATTGGGGATGCCAGGCCACCTATAACACCAGGTATATAATACACAATGATATGAATTTTGGATGTCAGGCCCCCGATATCACCAGGTATACAATACAAACGATGTGAATTGGGGATGCCAGGCCCCCTATAACACCAGGTATATAATACACAATGATATGAATTTTGGATGTCAGACCCTCGATATCACCAGGTGTCCAATACTCAATGATGTAGATTGGGGATGTCAGGCTCCCAATATCACCAGGTATACAATACACAATGATGTGAATTGGGGATGCCAGGCCCCCGATATCACCTTGTTATCAATATACTATAATGTGAATTTGGGATGTCAGGCTCCCGATATCACAAGGTATGCACTATATAATGATGTGAATTGGGGATGTCAGGCCCCCGATATCACCACGTTATCAATATACAATGATGTGAATTGGGGATGCCAGGTCCCGATACCACCAGGTATACAATACACAATGATTTGAATTGGGGACGTCAGGCCCCCGATATCACCAAGTTATCAAGAGACAATGACGTGAATTGGGGATGTCAGGCCCCCGATATCTCCAAGTTATCAATACACAATGATGTGAATTGGGGATGTCAGGCCCCCGATATCACCAAGTTATCAAAACACAATGATGTGAATTGGGGATGTCAGGCCCCCGATATCACCAAGTTATCAATACACAATGATGTGAATTGGGGATGTAAGGCCCCCGATATCTCCAGGTTATCAATACACAATGATGTGAATTTGGGGTTGTCAGGCCCCCGATATCACCAAGTTATCAATACACAATGATGAATATCACCAAGTTATCAATACACAATGATATGAATTGGGGATGCCAGGCCCCCGATATTACCAAGTTATCAATACACAATAATGTGAATTGGGGACGTCAGGCCCCCGATATCACCAGGTTATCAATACACAACGATGTGAATTGGGGATGTCAGGCCACCAATAGCACCAGGTTATCAATACACAATAATGTGAATTGGGGATGTCAGGCACCCGATATCACCAGGTTATCAATACACAACGATGTGAATTGTGGATGTCAGGCCCCCAATATCACCAGATTATCAATACACAAGGATGTGAATTGTTGATGTAAGGCCCCCGATATCACCAGGTTGTCAATACACAACGATGTGAATTGGGGATGCCAGGCCACCTATAACACCAGGTATATAATACACAATGATATGAATTTTGGATGTCAGGCCCCCGATATCACCAGGTATACAATACAAACGATGTGAATTGGGGATGCCAGGCCCCCTATAACACCAGGTATATAATACACAATTGTATGAATTTTGGATGTCAGACCCCCGATATCACCAGGTGTCCAATACTCAATGATGTAGATTGGGGATGTCAGGCTCCCAATATCACCAGGTATACAATACACAATGATGTGAATTGTGGACGCCAGGCCCCCGATATCACCTTGTTATCAATATACTATAATGTGAATTTGCGATGTCAGGCTCCCGATATCACAAGGTATGCACTATATAATGATGTGAATTGGGGATGTCAGGCCCCCGATATCACCACGTTATCAATATACAATGATGTGAATTGGGGATGCCGGGTCCCGATACCACCAGGTATACAATACACAATGATGTGAATTGGGGACGTCAGGCCCCCGATATCACCAAGTTATCAAGAGACAATGACGTGAATTGGGGATGTCAGGCCCCCGATATCTCCAAGTTATCAATACACAATGATGTGAATTGGGGATGTCAGGCCCCCGATATCACCAAGTTATCAAGAGACAATGACGTGAATTGGGGATGTCAGGCCCGCGATATCACCAGGTTATCAATACACAATGATGTGAATTGGGGATGCCAGGCACCCGATATTACCAGGTTATCAATACACAATGATGTGAATTGGGGATGCCAGGCCCCCGATGTTACCAGGTTATCAATACAAAATAATGTGAATTGGGGACGTCAGGCCCCCGATATCACCAGGTTATCAATACACAACGATGTTAATTGGGGATGTCAGGCCACCAATAGCACCAGGTTATCAATACACAATAATGTGAATTGGGGATGTCAGGCCCCCGATATCACCAGGTTATCAATACACAACGATGTGAATTGGGGATGTCAGGCCACCAATAGCACCAGGTATTCAATACACAATGATGTGAATTGGGGATGTCAGTTCCCCGATATCACCAAGTTATCAATACACAATGATGTGAATTGTGGATGTCAGGCCCCCAATATCACCAGGTTATCAATACACAAGGATGTGAATTGTTGATGTAAGGCCCCCGATATCACCAGGTTATCAATACACAATGATGTGAATTTGGGGTGTCAGGCTCCCGATATCATCAGGTATACAATACACAACGATGTGAATTAGGGATGTCAGGCCCCCGATATCACCAGGTTATCAATATACAATGATGTGAATTGGGGATGCCAGGCCCCCTATATCACCAGGTATACAATACAAACGATGTGAATTGGGGATGCCAGGCCCCCTATAACACCAGGTATATAATACACAATGATATGAATTTTGGATGTCAGACCCCCGATATCACCAGGTGTCCAATACTCATTGATGTAGATTGGGGATGTCAGGCTCCCAATATCACCAGGTATACAATACACAATGATGTGAATTGTGGATGCCAGGCCCCCGATATCACCTTGTCATCAATATACTATAATGTGAATTTGGGATGTCAGGCTCCCGATATCACAAGGTATGCACTATATAATGATGTGAATTTGGGATGTCAGGCCCCCGATATCACCACGTTATTAATATACAATGATGTGAATTGGGGATGCCAGGTCCCGATACCAACAGGTATACAATACACAATGATGTGAATTGGGGATGTCAGGCCCCCGATATCACCAAGTTATCAAGAGACAATGACGTGAATTGGGGATGTCAGGCCCCCGATATCTCCAAGTTATCAATACACAATGATGTGAATTTGGGATGTCAGGCCCCTCATATCACCAAGTTATCAATACACAATGATGTGAATTGGGGATGTCAGGCCCCCGATATCACCAAGTTATCAATACACAATGATGTGAATTGGGGATGTCAGGCCCCCGATATCTCCAGGTTATCAATACACAATGATGTGAATTGGGGATGTCAGGCCCCCGATATCACCAAGTTATCAATACACAATGATGAATATCACCAAGTTATCAATACACAATGATGTGAATTGGGGACGTCAGGCCCCCGATATCACCAAGTTATCAAGAGACAATGACGTGAATTGGGGATGTCAGGCCCCCGATATCTCCGAGTTATCAAGAGACAATGACGTGAATTGGGGATGTCAGGCCCCCGATATCACCAGGTTATCAATACACATTGATGTGAATTGGGGATGCCAGGCACCCGATATTACCAGGTTATCAATACACAATGATGTGAATTGGGGATGCCAGGCACCCGATATTACCAGGTTATCAATACACAATGATGTGAATTGGGGATGCCAGGCCCCCGATATTACCAGGTTATCAATACACAATAATGTCAATTGGGGACGTCAGGCCCCCGATATCACCAGGTTATCAATACACAACGATGTGAATTGGGGATATCAGGCCACAAATAGCACCAGGTTATCAATACACAATAATGTGAATTGGGGATGTCAGGCCCCCGATATTACCATGTTATCAATACACAATAATGTGAATTGGGGACGTCAGGCCCCCGATATCGACAGGGTTATCAATACACAACGATGTGAATTGGGGATGTCAGGCCACCAATAGCACCAGGTTATCAATACACAAAAATGTGAATTGGGGATGTCAGGCCCCCGATATCTCCAGGTAATCAATACACAATGATGTGAATTGGGGATGTCAGGCCCCCGATATCACCAAGTTATCAATACACAATGATGAATATCACCAAGTTATCAATACACAATGATGTGAATTGGGGACGTCAGGACCCCGATATCACCAAGTTATCAAGAGACAATGACGTGAATTGGGGATGTCAGGCCCCCGATATCTCCAAGTTATCAAGAGCCAATGACGTGAATTGGGGATGTCAGGCCCCCGATATCACCAGGTTATCAATACACATTGATGTGAATTGGGGATATCAGGCACCCGATATTACCAGGTTATCAATACACAATGATGTGAATTGGGGATGCCAGGCACCCGATATTACCAGGTTATCAATACACAATGATGTGAATTGGGGATGCCAGGCCCCCGATATTACCAGGTTATCAATACACAATAATGTCAATTGGGGACGTCAGGCCCCCGATATCACCAGGTTATCAATACACAACGATGTGAATTGGGGATATCAGGCCACAAATAGCACCAGGTTATCAATTCACAATAATGCGAATTGGGGATGTCAGGCCCCCGATATTACCATGTTATCAATACACAATAATGTGAATTGGGGACGTCAGGCCCCCGATATCGACAGGGTTATCAATACACAACGATGTGAATTGGGGATGTCAGGCCACCAATAGCACCAGGTTATCAATACACAAAAATGTGAATTGGGGATGTCAGGCCCCCGATATCACCAGGTTATCAATACACAACGATGTGAATTGGGGATGTCAGGCCACCAATAGCACCAGGTATTCAATACACAATGATGTGAATTGTGGATGTCAGTTCCCCCAATATCACCAGGTTATCAATACACAATGATGTGAATTGTGGATGTCAGGCCCCCAATATCACCAGGTTATCAATACACAATGATGTGAATTGTTGATGTTAGGCCCCCGATATCACCAGGTTATCAATACACAATGATGTGAATTGGGGGTGTCAGGCCCCCGATATCATCAGGTATACAATACACAACGATGTGAATTGGGGATGTCAGGCCCCCGATATCACCAGGTTATCAATATACAATGATGTGAATTGGGGATGCCAGGCCCCCTATATCACCAGGTATACAATACAAACGATGTGAATTGGGGATGCCAGGCCCCCTATAACACCAGGTATATAATACACAATGATATTAATTTTGGATGTCAGACCCCCGATATCACCAGGTGTCCAATACTCAATGATGTAGATTGGGGATGTCAGGCTCCCAATATCACCAGGTATACAATACACAATGATGTGAATTGGGGATGTCAGGCCCCCGATATCACCTTATTATCAATATACTATAATGTGAATTTGGGATGTCAGGCTCCCGATATCACAAGGTATGCACTATATAATGATGTGAATTGGGGATGTCAGGCCCCCGATATCACCACGTTATCAATATACAATGATGTGAATTGGGGATGCCAGGTCCCGATACCACCAGGTATACAATACACAATGATGTGAATTGGGGACGTCAGGCCCCCGATATCACCAAGTTATCAAGAGACAATGACGTGAATTGGGGATGTCAGGCACCCTATATCTCCAAGTTATCAATACACAATGAAGTGAATTGGGGATGTCAGGCCCCCGATATCACCAAGTTATCAATACACAATGATGTGAATTGGGGATGTCAGGCCCCCGATATCACCAAGTTATCAATACACAATGATGTGAATTGGGGATGTCAGGCCCCCGATATCTCCAGGTTATCAATACACAATGATGTGAATTGGGGATGTCAGGCCCCCGATATCACCAAGTTATCAATACACAATGATGAATATCACCAAGTTATCAATACACAATGATGTGAATTGGGGACGTCAGGCCCCCGATATCACCAAGTTATCAAGAGACAATGACGTGAATTGGGGATGTCAGGCCCCCGATATCACCAGGTTATCAATACACAATGATGTGAATTGGGGATGCCAGGCACCCGATATTACCAGGTTATCAATACACAATGATGTGAATTGGGGATGCCAGGCCCCTGATATTACCAGGTTATCAATACACAATAATGTGAATTGGGGACGTCAGGCCCCCGATATCACCAGGTTATCAATACACAACGATGTGAATTGGGGATATCAGGCCACCAATAGCACCAGGTTATCAATACACAATAATGTGAATTGGGGATGTCAGGCCCCCGATATCACCAAGTTATCAATACACAATGATGTGAATTGGGGATGTCAGGCCCCCGATATTTCCAGGTTATCAATACACAATGATGTGAATTGGGGATGTCAGGCCCCCGATATCACCAAGTTATCAATACACAATGATGAATATCACCAAGTTATCAATACACAATGATGTGAATTGGGGACGTCAGGCCCCCGATATCACCAAGTTATCAAGAGACAATGACGTGAATTGGGGATGTCAGGCCCCCGATATCTTCAAGTTATCAAGAGACAATGACGTGAATTGGGGATGTCAGGCCCCCGATATCACCAGGTTATCAATACACAATGATGTGAATTGGGGATGCCAGGCACCCGATATTACCAGGTTATCAATACACAATGATGTGAATTGGGGATGCCAGGCACCCGATATTACCAGGTTATCAATACACAATGATGTGAATTGGGGATGCCAGGCCCCTGATATTACCAGGTTATCAATACACAATAATGTGAATTGGGGACGTCAGGCCCCCGATATCACCAGGTTATCAATACACAACGATGTGAATTGGGGATATCAGGTTACCAATAGCACCAGGTTATCAATACCCAATAATGTGAATTGGGGATGTCAGGCCCCCGATATCACCAGGTTCTCAATACACAACGATGTGAATTGGGGATGTCAGGCCACCAATAGCACCAGGTTATCAATACACAATGATGTGAATTGGGGATGCCAGGCCCCCGATATCACCTGGTTATCAATATACTATAATGTGAATTGGTGATGTCAGGCCCCCGATATCACCTGGTTATCAATATACTATAATGTGAATTGGTGATGTCAGGCCCCCGATATCACCAGGTTATCAATACACAACGATGTGAATTGGGGATGTCAGGCCCCCGATATCACCAGGTTATCAATACACAATGATGTGAATTGGGGACGTCAGGCCCCCGATATCTCCAGGTTATCAATATACAATGATGTGAATTGGGGATATCAGGCCCCCGATATCTCCAGGTTATCAATACACAATGACGTGAATTTGGGATGTCAAGCCCCCTATATCACCAGGTTATCAATATACAATGATGTGAATTGGGGACGTCAGGCCCCCGATATCTCCAAGTTATCAATACACAATGATGTGAATTGGGGATGTCAGGCCCCCGAAATCACCAAGTTATCAATACACAATGATGTGAATTGGGGATGTCAGGCCCCCGATATCACCAGGTTATCAATACACAAGGATGTGAATTGTTGTTGTAAGGCCCCCGATATCACCAGGTTATCAATACACAATGATGTGAATTGGGGGTGTCGGGCCCCCGATATCATCAGTTATACAATACACAACGATGTGAATTGGGGATGTAAGGCCCCCGATATCACCAGGTTATCAATATACAATGATTTGAATTGGGGATGTCAGGCCCCCTATATCAACAGGTATACAATACACAACGATGTGAATTGGGGGTGTCGGGCCCCCGATATCATCAGGTATACAATACACAACGATGTGAATTGGGGATGTCAGGCCCCCGATATCACCAGGTTATCAATATACAATGATGTGAATTGGGGATGCCTGGCACCCGATATTACAAGGTTATCAATACACAATGATATGAATTGGGGATGCCAGGCACCCGATATTACCAGGTTATCAATACACAATGATGTGAATTGGGGATGCCAGGCCCCAGATATTACCAGGTTATCAATACACAATAATGTGAATTGGGGACGTCAGGCCCCCGATATCACCAGGTTATCAATACACAACGATGTGAATTGGGGATGTCAGGCCACCAATAGCACCAGGTTATCAATACACAATAATGTGAATTGGGGATGTCAGGCCCCCGATATCACCGGGTTATCAATACACAACGATGTGAATTGGGGATGTCAGGCCACCAATAGCACCAGGTTATCAATACACAATGATGTGAATTGGGGATGTCAGTTTACTGATATTAACAAGTTATCAATACAGAATGATGTGAATTGTGGATGTCAGGCCCCCAATATCACCAGGTTATCAATACACAAGGATGTGAATTGTTGATGTAAGGCCCCCGATATCACCAGGTTATCAATACACTATGATGTGAATTGGGGGTGTCAGGCCCCCGATATCATCAGGTATACAATACACAACGATGTGAATTGGGGATGTCAGGGCCCCGATATCACCAGGTTATCAATATACAATGATGTGAATTGGGGATGTCAGGCCCCCTATATCACCAGGTATACAATACACAACGATGTGAATTGGGGATTCCAGACCCCCTATAACACCAGGTATATAATACACAATGATATGAATTTTGGATGTCAGGCCCCCGATATCACCAGGTGTCCAATACTCAATGATGTAGATTGGGGATGTCAGGCTCCCAATATCACCAGGTATACAATACACAATGATGTGAATTGTGGATGCCAGGGCCCCGATATCACCTGGTTATCAATATACTATAATATGAATTTGGGATGTCAGGCTCCCGATATCACAAGGTATGCACTATATAATGATGTGAATTGGGGATATCAGGCCCCCGATATCACCAGGTATACAATACACAACGATGTGAATTGGGGATGCCAGGCCCCCTATAACACCAGGTATATAATACACAATGATATGAATTTTGGATGTCAGGCCCCCGATATCACCAGTTGTCCAATACTCAATGATGTAGATTGGGGATGTCAGGCTCCCAATATCACCAGGTATACAATACACAATGATGTGAATTGTGGATGCCAGGCCCCCGATATCACCTGGTTATCAATATACTATAATGTGAATTTGGGATGTCAGGCTCCCGATATCACAAGGTATGCACTATATAATGATGTGAATTGGGGATATCAGGCCCCCGATATCACCACTTTATCAATATACAATGATGTGAATTGGGGATGCCAGGCCCCGATACCACCAGGTATACAATACACAATGATGTGTATTGTGGATGCCAGGCCCCCGATATCACCAGGTTATCAATATACAATGACGTGAATTTGGGATGTCAGGCCCCCGTTATCACCAGGTATACAATACACAATGATGTGTATTGTGGATGCCAGGCCCCCGATATCACCAGGTATACAATACACAATGATGTGTATTGTGGATGCCAGGCCCCCGATATCACCAGGTTATCAATACACAATGATGTGAATTGGGGATGCCAGGCCCCGATACCACCAGGTATACAATACACAATGATGTGTATTGTGGATGCCAGGCCCCCGATATCACCAGGTTATCAATATACAATGATGTGAATTGGGGATGCCAGGCCCCCTATATCACCAGGTATACAATACACAACGATGTGAATTGTGGATGTCAGGCCCCCGATATCACCAGGTGTCCAATGCTCAATGATGTGAATTGGGTATGTCAAGCCCCCAATATCACCAGGTATACAATACGCAATGATGTGAATTGTGGATGTCAGGCCCCCGATATCACCAGGTATACAATACACAATGATGTGAATTGTGGATGTCAGGCCCCCGATATCACCAGGTATACAATACACAATGATGTGAATTGGGTATGTCAGGCCCCCAATATCACCAGGTATACAATACACAATGATGTGTATTGTGGATGTCAGGCCCCCGATATCACCAGGTTATCAATTAACAATGATGTGAATTGGAGATACAAGGCCCCCGATATCATTAGGTATACAATACACAATGATGTGAATTGGAGATACCAGGCCCCCGATATCACCAGGTATACAATACACAATGATGTGAATTGTGGATGTCAGGTCGCCATTATCACCAGGCTATGAATACACAATCATGTGAATTGGGAATGCCAATCCCCATATATCACCTGGTATGTACAATGATGTGAATTGTGGATGTGAGGCCGCCATTATCACCAGGCTATGAATACACAATGATGTGAATTGAGGATGCCAGACCCCATATATCACCTGGTATGTACAATGATGTGTACTGTGGATGCCGGGCCCCAAATATCACCAGGTGATCAAAACACAATGATGTGAATTGGGGATGCCAGGCCCCCGATATCACCTGGTATGTACAATGATGTGAATTGGGGATGCCAGGCCCCTGATATCACCTGGTGATTAATACACAATGATGTGAATTGGGGATGTTAGGCCCCCGATATCACCTGGTATGTACAATGATGTGTACTGTGGATGCCAGTTCCCCGATATCACCTGGTATGTACAATGATGTGAATTGGGGATGCCAGGCCCCCGATATCACCAGGAGATCAATACACAATGATGTGAATTGGGGATGCCAGGCCCCCGATATCACCAGGTGATGAATACACAATTATGTGAATTGGGATGCCAGGCCCCCGATATCACCAGGTGATCAATACACAATGATGTGAATTGGGGATGCCAGGCCCCCGATATCACCAGGTGATCAATACACAATGATGTGAATTGGGGATGCCAGGCCCCCGATATCACCAGGTGATCAATACACAATGATGTGAATTGGGGATGCCAGGCCCCCGATATCACCAGGTGATCAATACACAATGATGTGAATTTGGGATGCCAGACCCCATATATCACCTGGTATGTACAATGATGTGTACTGTGGATGCCAGGCCCCCGATATCACCTGGTATGTACAATGATGTGAATTGGGGATGCCAGGCCCCCGATATCACCTGGTATGTACAATGATGTGAATTGGGGATGCCAGGCCCCCGATATCACCTGGTATATACAATGATATGAATTGTGGATGCCAGGCCCCCGATATCAACTGGTATGTACAATGATGTGATTTGTGGATGCCAGGCCCCCGATATCACCTGGTATGTACAATGATGTGAATTGGGGATGCCAGGCCCCCGATATCACCTGGTATGTACAATGATGTGAATTGGGGATGCCAGGCCCCCGATATCACCTGGTATGTACAATGATGTGAATTGGGGATGCCAGGCCCCCGATATCACCTGGTATGTACAATGATGTGAATAGGGGATGCCAGGCCCCCGATATCACCTGGTTTGTATAATGATGTGAATTGGGTATGTCAGGCCCCCGATATCACCTGGTATGTACAATGATGTGAATTGGGGATGCCAGGCCCCCGATATCACCTGATATTTACAATGATGTGAATTGGGGATGCCAGGCCCCCGATATCACCTGGTATATACAATTATGTGAATTGGGGATGCCAGGCCCCAAATATAACAAGGTTATCAATACACAATGATTTTAATTACATCATCATGCCCTATACATTATACACTGTAAATTTTCTTTTTAAAGGGGTCAAATGTTTTTTTAATCATGCCATGCTGTTTTGTGGAAATAATGATATGCTTGAGATTAAAATAATGACTTAAGTGTTTTCATGTTATTGTGTAGTGACCCCATAATAATTTTGGTATCATTTGAAAATATTTTTATAATTGGAAAGTTAATATGCATAACGTAAGAGTTGAAAAACCATTTGTTTGGCCTTGGAAGATGGCAATATTGGCCAGTTCACGTCTCGTTTCAGTTGAAATAAAGAACAGACATTTATAAACTGTATAATGCATAACTTTATTACTTATGTTTCTTCGGATATTTATTTTACATCAAGTGAAAGAAATATGTTATCAGTATTCAAACCCTTTCCAAATGAAAACATCATTATTTAAGGTCAGATGGAAATTCGAATATGTTCATGAATATGTTCAGATGTAGAACTGTACACATCAAACAACTCACATGTACCTCTAGTAATAGTCTTTAATTTGAAGTTGAACTAAGTCTTATTGAAATTGAAAGTCCCAATTTGACCAATGTTCAAGGTTCCGCCCTTTAGTCAGGTTACGGGCAACTGAATGGAGGAGGTTACAAGCAACTGAATACAGCCAGTAATGAGTTGTCAACTTTGAAAAGACATTTGATCTCAACTAGCTATATATTTTTGAATGGTATATTTTCAGTGCTTGAGCCTTGAATTTTATTTGAAATTACGTAAACTATGTTGAGTGTATGTTTTAAAATGAAAACAATTTCTTATATGAGCGATCAAATTGGGGATAACTCGTGGAGTTAGTTTTGCTGAATATAGATGAAGTTTTCTTTCCTTTTAGATAAGTGAAACTACTACTACCATCATCATCATCATCATCATCATCATCATCATGTTCGTTGATTTTTTCTATGTGATCACATAGCTTGTCTACCTCGTCTTCGTATAATTTAGGGTTCATTTTGGCAATCAACAGAAAATGGAGCGAGAGCAGCAAGGCCGCAGGCCAAGAAAACTACTATTCGAAGACGATAAATGACTATGAGTAATAAGGACTAGACACTCGTATCGTGATAATTGTCACTATCGGTAAGGTTCAATAATTTTATCCAACATTTTGTGACACAATAGTTCTACATCTCCATTGCCCATAAGTCGTCCGTTAAGTAAATGGAAGCTGTTACAAAAAAGTGATTTTTAAGAAAACCGAAAACACAGCGAAACATTAGCGAAAAACAACACTATTTTCCCGCGATAACTGACGCTCTATGCGAATCAAGAGAATGAACACTCTAACAAGACGAACCTTGTGGTGTAATGTCTTCGCGGAGAACGAAGAATTGATGAAAATATCAGCTTTCGTTGCTGGAACGCAAACAAATGACAGACGTCTAAATATTGACGACAGTGGTGTACTTTGAAGACTCTTGGTTTAAAAACGGTTTCGAATATAATTAAATATAATCCCTAATTTGGCATTTGCTGTTTTATTTGAATACCAATTTTTGGATATGTGTTTTTTTTATGTTAACATCATGAATTTATTTGTTAAACAACGGAAACAACTTAAGGAACAGGTTCAGAGTTATTGTTTGTTCTACGCTATAAAAGTAGACCTCGTATAATAATTACTAACTCATTTTGTCAAAGAAGAACTATGTGTGAAGTGATTAGGCATTTTCGCCGCAAATAGGTTTTCTTTACACATACAATATGGTTCGTGGCTAACAGTTTACGGTGTCTAACTGTATACGATGACTAACTGTATATAGTGACGATCTGTATATGGTGGCGAACTGTTTACGGTGACGAACTGTATATAGTGACGATCTGTATATGGTGGCGAACTGTATACGGTGATGAACTGTATACAGTGGCGATCTGTATAACGTGACGAACTGTATACGGTGATGAACTGTATACGGTGTCGAACTGTATACGGTGACGAACTGTATACGGTGTCGAACTGTATACGGTGGCGAACTGAATACCGTGACAAACTGTATACGGTGACGAACTGTATACGGTGTCGAACAGTATACGGTGACGAACTGTATATAGTGGCGATCAGTATATGGTGACGAACTGTATATAGTGGCGGTCTGTATGTGGTGGCGAATTGTTAACGGCGACGAACTGTATATGGTGGCGAACTGCATATAGTGGGGAATTGTATACGGTGACGAATTGTATACGGTGATGAACTGTTTACGGTGACGAACTGTATATGGTGACGAACTGTATATAGTGGCGATCTGTATATGGTGGCGAATTTTATACGGTGACGAACTGTATATAGTGACGATCTGTATATGGTGGCGAACTGTATACGATGACGAACTGTATACATTGGCGAACTGTATACGGTGGCGAACTGTAAACGGTGGCGAACTGTATATGATGACGAACTGTATATTGTGTCGAACTTTATACAGTAACGAACTGTATATGGTGGCGAACTGTTAATCGGTGGCGAACTATATACGGCGGCGAACTTTATAGTGACGAAGTGTATGCGGTGGCGAACTGTATACAGTGACGAACTGTATACAGTGTCGACTAGTATACGGTGACGAACTGTATACGGCACTACATTCCAATTATCGTTGTAAATGTCGATTTTATATTCAAATGAGCATGCCAATGTACTGAAGTAACATACTTTCGTTCATGTACGTTCATGTACGCCACTGATAAGGAGTTACTGCCTCACACTATGGATTGTATTAACAAAGCTTTGACTTTGATTTGTAAGTAGCTATATGTTTTTACTATTTAGATAATTTAGAGCAAAACGTTTCTTTTCATTTTTGATCCCTGGGTAACGATTAACCGTGACTATACAGTCTCCTGACTCTTAAAACTTACTTTTGTGCGTGTACAAATGCTTTGTCGTGTGTGTAGCGTTGCTCTCACTGTCACGATTAAGCCTGCGATTGCCAACGATTTAGAACATATTGGTGATTCCTGACAGTTGATGAACACATTCGTAACAGCATCTCAGTGAATCGTGGTGTGATAGTGGTGGATCGTGGTGATCATATCGTGGTGGGTCTTGTGTATCGGGTGATGGTGGTGAATCGTGGTGTGATAGTGGTGGATCGTGGTGATCATATCGTGGTGGGTCATGTGTGTCGGGTGATGGTGGTGAATCGTGGTGTGATAGTGGTGGATCGTGGTGATCATATCGTGGTGGGTCTTGTGTGTCGGGCGATGGTGGTGAATCGTGGTGTGATAGTGGTGGATCGTGGTGATCATATCGTGGTGGGTCTTGTGTGTCGGGTGATGGTGGTGAATCGTGGTGTGATAGTGGTGGATCGTGGTGATCATATCGTGGTGGGTCTTGTGTGTCGGGTGATGGTGGTGAATCGTGGTGGGTCTTGAATGTGGGGTGATTGTGGTGAATCGTGGTGGGTCTTGGATATTGGTGATGGTGGTGAATCGTGGTGGGTATTGTGTGTCGGGTGATGGTGGTAAATCGTGGTGGGTCTTGTGTGTCGGGTGATGGTGGTGAATCGTGGTGGGTCTTGTGTGTCGGATGATGGTGGTGAATCGTGGTGGGTCTTGGATATGGTGTGATTGTGGCAAATCGTGGTGGGTCTTGTGTGTCGGGTGATTGTGGCGAATCGTGGTGGGTCTTGTGTGTCGGGTGATGGTGATGAATCGTGGTGGGTCTTGTGTCTAGTGTGTCGGGTGATGGTGGTGAATCGTGGTGGGTCTTGAATGTGGGGTGACTGTGGTGAATCGTGGTGGGTCTTGGATATGGTGTGATTGTGGCGAATCGTGGTGGGTCTTGTGTGTCGGGTGATGTTGGTGAATCGTGGTGGGTCTTGTGTGTCGGGTGATGGTGGTGAATCGTGGTGGGTCTTGAATGTGGGTTGATTGTGGTGAATCGTGGTGGGTCTTGTGTGTCGGGAAATGGTGGTGAATCGTGGTGGGTCTTGTGTGTTGGGTGATGGTGGTGAATCGTGGTGGGTCTTGAATGTGGGTTGATTGTGGTGAATCGTGGTGGGTCTTGTGTGTCGGGTGATAGTGGTGAATCGTGGTGGGTCTTGGGTGTCGGGTGATTGTGGTGAATCGTGGTGGGTCTTGTCTGTCGGGTGATTGTGGCGAATCGTGGTGGGTCTTGTGTGTTGGGTGATGGTGGTGAATCGTGGTGGGTCTTGTGTGTTGGGTGATGGTGGTGAATCGTGGTGGGTCTTGTGTGTTGGGTGATGGTGGTGAATCGTGGTGGGTCTTGAATGTGGGTTGATTGTGGTGAATCGTGGTGGGTCTTGTGTGTTGGGTCATGGTGGTGAATCGTTGTGGGTCTTTTGTGATGGGTGATGGTGGTGAATCGTGGTGGGTCTTGTGTGTTGGGTGATGGTGGTGAATCGTGGTGGGTCTTGAATGTGGGTTGATTGTGGTGAATCGTGGTGGGTCTTGTGTGTTGGGTGATGGTGGTGAATCGTGGTGGGTCTTGTGTGTTGGGTGATGGTGGTGAATCGTGGTGGGTCTTGAAAGTGGGTTGATTGTGGTGAATCGTGGTGGGTCTTGTGTGTCGGGTGATAGTGGTGAATCGTGGTGGGTCTTGTGTGTCGTGTGATTGTGGTGAATCGTGGTGGGTCTTGTCTGTCGGGTGATTGTGGCGAATCGTGGTGGGTCTTGTGTGTCGGGTGATTGTGGTGAATCGTGGTGGGTCTTGTGTGTCGGGTGATTGTGGTGAATCGTGGTGGGTCTTGTCTGTCGGGTGATTGTGGCGAATCGTGGTGTGTCTAGTGTGTCGGGTGATTGTGGTGAATCGAGGTGGGTCTTGTGTGTCGGGTGATTGTGGCGAATCGTGGTGGGTCTTGTGTGTCGGGTGATTGTGGCGAATCGTGGTGGGTCTTGTGTGTCGGGTGATTGTGGCGAATCGTGGTGGGTCTTGTGTGTCGGGTGATGGTGGTGAATCGTGGTGGGTCTTGAATGTGGGGTGATTGTGGTGAATCGTGGTGGGTCTTGTGTGTCGGGTGATTGTGGTGAATCGTGGTGGGTCTTGTGTGTCGGGTGATTGTGGCTAATCGTGGTGGGTCTTGTGTGTCGGGTGATTGTGGTGAATCGTGGTGGGTCTTTTGTGTCGGGTGATTGTGGTGAATCGTGGTGGGTCTTGTGTGTCGGGTGATTGTGGTGAATCTTGGTGGGTCTTGTGTGTCGGGTGATTGTGGTGAATCGTGGTGGGTCTTGTGTGTCGGGTGATTGTGGTGAATCGTGGTGGGTCTTGTGTGTCGGGTGATTGTGGCGAATCGTGGTGGGTCTTGTGTGTCGGGTGATTGTGGCGAATCGTGGTGGGTCTTGTGTGTCGGGTGATTGTGGTGAATCGTGGTGGGTCTTGTGTGTCGGGTGATGGTGGTGAATCGTGGTGGGTCTTGAATGTGGGGTGATTGTGGTGAATCGTGGTGGGTCTTGGATATGGTGTGATTGTGGCGAATCGTGGTGGGTCTTGTGTGTTGGGTGATGTTGGTGAATCGTGGTGGGTCTTGTGTATCGGGTGTTGGTGGTGAATCGTGGTGGGTCTTGAATGTGGGTTGATTGTGGTGAATCGTGGTGGGTCTTGTGTGTCGGGTGATGGTGGTGAATCGTGGTGGGTCTTGTGTGTTGGGTGATGGTGGTGAATCGTGGTGGGTCTTGAATGTGGGTTGATTGTGGTGAATCGTGGTGGGTCTTGTGTGTCGGGTGATAGTGGTGAATCATGGTGGGTCTTGTGTGTCGGGTGATTGTGGCGAATCGTGGTGGGTCTTGTCTGTCGGGTGATTGTGGCGAATCGTGGTGGGTCTTGTGTGTTGGGTCATGGTGGTGAATCGTGGTGGGTCTTGTGTGTTGGCTGATTGTGGTGAATCGTTGTGGGTCTTGTGTGTTGGGTGATGGTGATGAATCGTGGTGGGTCTTGAATGTTGGTTGATTGTGGTGAATCGTGGTGGGTCTTGTGTGTCGGGTGATGGTGGTGAATCGTGGTGGGTCTTGTGTGTTGGGTGATGGTGGTGAATCGTGGTGGGTCTTGAATGTGGGTTGATTGTGGTGAATCGTGGTGGGTCTTGTGTGTCGGGTGATAGTGGTGAATCGTGGTGGGTCTTGTGTGTCGGGTGATAGTGTTGAATAATGGTGGGTCTTGGATATGGTGTGATTGTGGCGAATCGTGGTGGGTCTTGTGTGTTGGGTGATGGTGGTGAATCGTGGTGGGTGTTGTGTGTTGGGTGATGGTGGTGAATCGTGGTGGGTCTTGTGTGTTGGGTGATGGTGGTGAATCGTGGTGGGTCTTGAATGTGGGTTGATTGTGGTGAATCGTGGTGGGTCTTGTGTGTTGGGTGATGGTGGTGAATCGTGGTGGGTCTTGTGTGTTGGGTGATGGTGGTGAATCGTGGTGGGTCTTGAATGTGGGTTGATTGTGGTGAATCGTGGTGGGTCTTGTATGTTGGGTGATGGTGGTGAATCGTGGTGGGTCTTGTGTGTTGGGTGATGGTGGTGAATCGTGGTGGGTCTTGAACGTGGGTTGATTGTGGTGAATCGTGGTGGGTCTTGTGTTGTATGTCGGGTGATTGTGGTGAATCGTGGTGGGTCTTGTGTGTCGGGTGATTGTGGCGAATCGTGGTGGGTCTTGTGTGTCGGGTGATTGTGGTGAATCGTGGTGGGTCTTGTGTGTCGGGTGATTGTGGTGAATCGTGGTGGGTCTTGTGTGTCGGGTGATTGTGGTGAATCTTGGTGGGTCTTGTGTGTCGGGTGATTGTGGTGAATCGTGGTGGGTCTTGTGTGTCGGGTGATTGTGGCGAATCGTGGTGGGTCTTGTGTGTCGGGTGATTGTGGCGAATCGTGGTGGGTCTTGTGTGTCGGGTGATTGTGGCGAATCGTGGTGGGTCTTGTGTGTCGGTGATGGTAGTGAATCGTGGTGGGTCTTGAATGTGGGGTAATTGTGGTGAATCGTGGTGGGTCTTGTGTTGTGTGTCGGGTGATTGTGGTGAATCGTGGTGGGTCTTGTGTGTCGGGTGATTGTGGTGAATCGTGGTGGGTCTTGTGTGTCGGGTGATTGTGGTGAATCGTGGTGGGCATTGTGTGTCGGGTGATTGTGGTGAATCTTGGTGGGTCTTGTCTGTCGGGTGATTGTGGTGAATCGTGTTGGGTCTTGTGTGTCGGGTGATTGTGGTGAATCGTGGTGGGTCTTGTGTGTCGGGTGATTGTGGCGAATCGTGGTGGGTCTTGTGTGTCGGGTGATTGTGGCGAATCGTGGTGGGTCTTGTGTGTCGGGTGATTGTGGCAAATCGTGGTGGGTCTTGTGTGTCGGGTGATGGTGGTGAATCGTGGTGGGTCTTGAATGTGGGGTGATTGTGGTGAATCGTGGTGGGCCTTGGATATGGTGTGATTGTGGCGAATCGTGGTGTGTCTTGTGTGTCGGGCGATGATGGTGAATCGTGGTGGGTCTTGTGTGTCGGGTGATGGCAGCGAATCGTGGTAGGTCTTGGATATGGGGTGATTGTGGTGGATCGTGGTTGGTCTTGGATATTGGTGATTGTAGTGAATTGTGGTGGGTCTTGTGTGTCGGGTGATGGTGTTGAATAATGGTGGGTCTTGGATATGGTGTGATTGTGGTGAATCGTGGTGTGTCTTGGATATGGTGTGATTGTGTTGAATCGTGGTGGGTCTTGTGTGTCGGGTGATGGTGGTGAATCGTGGTGGGTCTTGTGTGTCGGGTGATAGTGTTGAATAATGGTGGGTCTTGGATATGGTGTGATTGTGGTGAATTATGGTGTGTCTTGGATATGGTGTGATTGTGGTGAATCGTGGTTGGTCTTGGATATGGGGTGATTGTGGTGAATCGTGGTGGGTCTTGTGTGTCGGGTGATTGTGGCGAATCGTGGTGGGTCTTGGATATTGGTGATGGTGGTGAATCGTGGTGGGTCTTGAATGTGGGGTGATTGTGGTGAATCGTGGTGGGTCTTGGATATGGTGTGATTGTGGTGAATCGTGGTGGGTCTTGGATATGGGGTGATTGTGGTGAATCGTGGTGGGTCTTGAATGTGTGGTGATTGTGGTGAATCGTGGTGGGTCTTGGATATGGTGTGATTTTGGTGAATCGTGGTGGGTCTTGGATATGGGTTGATTGTGGTGAATCGTGGTGGGTCTTGGATATGTGTTGATTGTGGTGAATCGTGGTGGGTCTTGGATATGGGGTGATTGTGGTGAATCGTGGTGGGTCTTGGATATGGTGTGATTGTGGCGAATCGTGTTGGATCTTGTGTGTCGGGTGATGGTGGTGAATCGTGGTGGGTCTTGTGTGTCGGGTGATGGTGGTGAATCGTGGTGGGTCTTGTGTGTCGGGTGATGGTGGTGAATCGTGGTGGGTCTTGTGTGTCGGGTGATGGTGGTGAATCGTGGTGGGTCTTGTGTGTCGGGTGATGGTGGTGAATCGTGGTGGGTCTTGGATATGGTGTGATTGTGGTGTATCGTGGTGGGTCTTGTGTGTCGGGTGATGGTGGTGAATCGTGGTGGGTCTTGTGTGTCGGGTGATGGTGGTGAATCGTGGTGGGTCTTGTGTGTCGGGTGATGGTGGTGAATCGTGGTGGGTCTTGTGTGTCGGGTGATGGTAATGAATCGGAAAGAGCCATGAAAGCGTTACACTTTTCAAAATTGTCTTGATTCTGCTACGGTTTGTTCTAAAAGTAATGCTATCGTAACTCACCCGGGAATTGTGTTGCGGGCATCGGGTGTCCATTGTGGGACTTTACTTAGTAGTTGTTGCTGAGTGTTCTATATCGTGACTTAAATATCAAGACGACTCAGTAATTGAATACGATTTGCTACCCATTATACGATTATTGCCCCTCCTCTACGTTAATTGGCCGGGGGAAATCTTCATGTGTGCGTGTTTGTGTTTGTGTGTGTGTTGGGGGGGGGGGGGGGGGGGGTGAAAAACAGGCTGAAGCTGATTTAAGAAATAGGCTGCAAATCCAGAATATAAAAGCTAGAATGCTAGCATTAGTCTATATTTCATACCCAAACGTGTTCAAGTGTTCTATGCTGTGTAGACTGTGATACAGACAAAAATTGCGTGTGAAGAAAAAAAACTACAATATACATATAAAACATGCCACATACTGCGGAATGGTAATAACTATTTAGAGTTTAATAATGAAATCTTTCACTATCTTGTTCGGCATACACAAACCAAATTTTACAATGAATTACAAGGTGCCACGTTCATTAAAAGTGTTATTCCCGGCCATCAGACACACAAGTTTGGTTTTGGTCATGATAAACACAATATATTTAAGAATGGCTTTACCCCTCCTTCTGTCAACCAGTGGTGTTGCGGTCTTTCCGACCGGCGGTCGCGGTCGAATGCGTGGACCTGGACGGTCCAGGATGCGCGAGCCTACTCGCCCAAAACACCAAACTTTGCGAGAACGAGGTGTTCGCGCGCACCGCCTGTCAGCGGACGTGTGGCCTCTGTGGTAAGGCCCAAGTTTATATTATGGCTGTTTTATGTGATTTTAGCAAGACTGCATGGTAAACACGTACCGCTTCAGTTTTAATGTATGCACACATATATATTGGTATATTGTAGTTCTATAATGCATGTTCCTATTTCATCAACACAATGTTTTAGGTTACAAATACACTTTCCTCCCAAATATGATAAAAATATGTAAACACTTTCGGTAGCCGTGACGTGTTACCACTGTGACCAGGCGCTGATCAGCCCCGCCCACTGCAACACCACCAAGGCTTGTCAGCCGGGGGAGGTACGTACGCAGTTTATATTACCAACAACACATTTCACAAAAAGTGAAACCTTATCAATGTTTCACAGTTGTGAAATTGTATTCGCGTGATCACCAAATTAAATTTGTTATATTTCTATTTTTAACTTCACACATTTTAATATTTGTAACATAATCTTAATTTAAAAAAACGCACGCGCACACGCGCACGCACGCACGCACGCACGCACACACACTTAAAGCTAAGCACAAAGGGATTGAAGGTCATGCTAAGGGGGTAATGAAGCTTCAAACATATTGGTTAAAGCTACACACACGAGAACACTTAACACTTAGGGTTTGAAGCAACAAACCAATGGTAAAAACTACACACACTGGAGTTGAAGCTACACACACATGGTGGAATCAACACACACTTGGGTTGAAGCTACACATTACAGTGATAGAACACAACACACACAAAGGGGTTGAAACTACACACAATGATTGAAGCATCACACGCACAGGGATTGAAGAACCACACACACACACGCACACGCACACACACACGCACGCACGCACACGCACACACGCACACACACGCACACACACACACACACACACGCTGAAGCTTAATACACATTGGTTGAAGCTACACATACACGTTGAAGTATTACTGGCCAGGAATGAAACAACACACATGAGTTGAAGACACACCCACGTTGAAACTAAACACACCAGGGCTGAAACAACACTCAGGAGTTTAAGATACACCTATACCACGGTGGAGAACCCACGTGACTTATTTGATAAAGTGCACGGCAACAAATGTCAACAAATCTCGATTTAGGTAAGGTTTTTAAAGATAACTTTCTTAATATTTGGAGAATTCTTGTGAAATAAAGACCAAAAACCCCGCATTTAAAAGATCTATCCACGGTAATAAAGAACTTTCTCTAATATTCTAAAGTTTTACTGAAAATCTTGACCAACTGATTTCTTAGAGTTGAAATCTAAGGCAAAGTGCACGGCTTTTGACAAATCTATCGGTTTACTTCATTTTAGCCGTAAATAATTCATACAAAAATCTTATTTTAAGCATTTTTTTATAGTTTTCAGCGTGTATTGTTTAATATCTAGTTATTTCAAAGGTAAAAACGAACTAAAACCAAATTGATAAAGTACACGGACATTTTAGGATGATAAAGTACACGGTCATTTTAGTTTATGTTTGAAAGTAGAGTGCGGTTTACAAACTAATAGTTATATAAGCATTTTCTATTCGCGAAGTCAGAATGTATAATGTTTAGTTTTTATTTAAGTTGTATCAATAAATTTTGCATTATAACGCACACCTAAATAACTAAATATTTAGCAATTATATTTAATGAGGAGTTGAAAGATAGTCTATGGTATTATTTAAGAGAAAGGCTGCCATTATAAGTTCGATTACTTTTAAATATGCAGATCAATACAGAATCATAAATACATTTCTTCAAAAATCAGATAGTTTTACTTATAAATTTTAATATTGAAACAACACACATGAGTTAAAGCTTAACACACAAGGGTTGAAACAACACACAAGAATTGAAGCTTAACACACAAGGGTTGAAACAACACACATGAGTTAAATCTTAACACACAATGGTTAAAACAATACACAAGAATTGAAGCTTACCACACTAGGGTCGAAACAACGCACAGTGGTTGAAGCTTACCACACAAGGGTTGAAACAACGCACATATGTTGAAGCTTACCACACCAGGGTTGGAATAACGCACATATGTTGAAGCTTACCACACCGTGGTTGAAACAACGCACATGCGTAGAAGCTTAACACACAGGGGTTGAAACAACAAAAAGGAGTAGAGGCTTAACACACAAGGGTTGAAACAACGCACAGTGGTTGAAGCTTACCACACAAGTGTTGAAACAACGCACATAATTTGAAGCGTAACACACCGGGGTTGAAAAACACACAGGGGAAGAAGCTTACCACACAATGGATGAAACAACGCACAGTCGTTGAAGCTTAACACACCGGGGTTGAAACAACGCACATGAGTAGAAGCTTAACACACAAGGGTTGAAACAACGCACATAAGTTGAAACTTAACACACCTGAGTTGAAGCTTATCACACAGGGGTTGAAACAACGCACAGTGGTTGAAGCTTTCCCGCACAAGGGTTGAAACAACGCACATACGTTGAAGCTTAACCTACCGGGGTTGAAACAACGCAGAGGAGTAGAAGCTTATCACACAAGGGTTGAAACAACGCACAGTGGTTGAAGCTTTCCAACACAAGGGTTTAAACAACGCACGTAAGTTGAAGCATAACACACCGGGGTGGAAACAACGCTCAGGAGTAGAAGCTTAGAAAGCAAGGGTTGAAACAACGCACATGAGTTGAAGCTTACCACACAAGGGTTGAAACAACGCACAAGAGTAGAAGCTTACCACACAAGGGTTGAAACAACACACATTGGTTGAAGCTTAACACATAAGCGTTGAAACAATACACGTAACCAAAAGCTTAATACACAAGGGTTTAAACAATACACAAGAATTAAAGCTTACCACACAAGGGTTGAAACAACACACAGTAGCTAAAGATTAACACACAAGGGTTGAAACAATACACAAGGATTGAAGCTTAATACACAAGGTTTGAAACAACACACATGAGTTAAAGCTAAACACACAAGGGTTGAAACAACACACATGAGTTAAAGCTTAACACACAATGGTTGAAACAATACACAAGAATTGAAGCTAAACACACAAGGGTTTCAACAACGCACAGTGGTTGAAGATTACCACACAAGGGTTGAAACGACACACATAAGCTAAAGATTAACACACAGTGGTTGAAACAATACACATGAGTCAAAGCTTAACACACAAGGGTTGAAACAACACACAAGAATTGAAACTTAACACACAAGGTTTGAAACAACGCACAGGAGTTGAAGCTTACCACACAAGGGTTGAAACAACACATATGAGTTAAAGCTTATCACACAAGGGTTGAAACAACGCACAAGAATTGAAGCTTAACACACAAGGGTTGAAACAACACACAAGAATTGAAGCTTAACACACAAGGGTTGAAACAACACACATGAGAAGAAGCTTACCACACAAGGGTTGAAACAACACACACGAGTTAAATCTTAACACACAAGGGTTTAAACAATACACAAGAATTGAAGCTTACCACACTAGGGTCGAAACAACGCACAGTGGTTGAAGCTTAACACACAAGGGTTGAAACAACTCACATATGTTGAAGCTTACCACACCAGGGTTGGAACAACGCACATATGTTGAAGCTTACCACACCGGGGTTGAAACAACACACATTCGTAGAAGCTTACCACACAAGGGTTGAAACAATGCACATACGTTCAAGCTTAACACACAGGGGTTGAAACAACAAAAAGGAGTAGAGGCTTACCACACAAGTGTTAAAACAACGCACATAATTTGAAGCGTAACACACCGGGGTTGAACAACACACAGGGGAAGAAGCTTACCACACAATGGTTGAAACAACCCACAGGCGTTGAAGCTTAACACACAAGGGTTGAAACAACGCACATAAGTTGAAGCTTAACTCACAAGGGTTGAAACAACGCACAGGAGTAGAAGCTTACCACACAAGGGTTGAAACAACGCACATTCGTTGAAGCTTAACTCACAAGGGTTGAAACAACGCACATAAGTTGAAGCTTAACTCACAAGGGTTGAAACAACGCACATAAGTTGAAGCTTAACACATCGGGGTTGAAACAACACACCTGAGTAGAAGCTTATCACACAGGGGTTGAAACAACGCACAGTGGTTGAAGCTTTCCCACATAAGGGTTGAACAACGCTCATACGTTGAAGCTTAACACACCGGGGTTGAAACAACGCACATGAGAATAAGCTTATCACACAAGGTTTGAAACAACGCGCAGTGGTTGAAGCTTTCCAATACAAGGGTTGAAACAACGCACATAAGTTGAAGCATAACACACCGGGGTGGAAACAACGCTCAGGAGTAGAAGCTTAGAAAGCAAGGGTTGAAACAACGCACATAAGTTGAAGCTTAACACACAAGGGTTGAAACAACACACACGAGTTAAATCTTAACACACAAGGGTTAAAACAATACACAAGAATTGAAGCTTACCACACTAGGGTCGAAACAACGCACAGTGGTTGAAGCTTAACACACAAGGGTTGAAACAACTCACATATGTTAAAGCTTACCACACCAGGGTTGGAACAACGCACATATGTTGAAGCTTACCACACCGGGGTTGAAACAACACACATTCGTAGAAGCTTACCACACAAGGGTTGAAACAATGCACATACGTTCAAGCTTAACACACAGGGGTTGAAACAACAAAAAGGTGTAGAGGCTTACCACACAAGTGTTGAAACAACGCACATAATTTGAAGCGTAACACACCGGGGTTGAACAACACACAGGGGAAGAAGCTTACCACACAATGGTTGAAACAACGCGCAGGCGTTGAAGCTTAACACACAAGGGTTGAAACAACGCACATAAGTTGAAGCTTAACTCACAAGGGTTGAAACAACGCACAGGAGTAGAAGCTTACCACACAAGGGTTGAAACAACGCACAGTCGTTGAAGCTTAACTCACAAGGGTTAAAACAACCCGCACATAAGTTGAAGCTTAACTCACAAGGGTTGAAACAACGCACATAAGTTGAAGCTTAACACACCGGGGTTGAAACAACACACCTGAGTAGAAGCTTATCACACAGGGGTTGAAACAACGCACAGTGGTTGAAGCTTTCCCACATAAGGGTTGAACAACGCTCATACGTTGAAGCTTAACACACCGGGGTTGAAACAACGCACAGGAGAATAAGCTTATCACACAAGGTTTGAAACAACGCGCAGTGGTTGAAGCTTTCCAATACAAGGGTTGAAACAACGCACATAAGTTGAAGCATAACACACCGGGGTGGAAACAACGCTCAGGAGTAGAAGCTTAGAAAGCAAGGGTTGAAGCAACGCACATAAGTTGAAGCTTAACACACAAGTGTTGAAACAACACACGAGTTAAATCTTAACACACAAGGGTTAAAACAATACACAAGAAGTGAAGCTTACCACACTAGGGTCGAAACAACGCACAGTGGTTGAAGCTTAACACACAAGGGTTGAAACAACTCACATATGTTGAAGCTTACCACACCAGGGTTGGAACAACGCACATATGTTGAAGCTTACCACACCGGGGTTGAAACAACACACATTCGTAGAAGCTTACCACACAAGGGTTGAAACAATGCACAAACGTTCAAGCTTAACACACAGGGGTTGAAACAACAAAAAGGAGTAGAGGCTTACCACACAAGTGTTGAAACAACGCACACCGGGGTTGAACAACACACAGGGGAAGAAGCTTACCACACAATGGTTAAAACAACGCACAGTCGTTGAAGTTTAACACACAAGGGTTGAAACAACGCACATAAGTTGAAGCTTAACTCACAAGGGTTGAAACAACGCACAGGAGTAGAAGCTTACCACACAAGGGTTGAAACAACGCACAGTCGTTGAAGCTTAACTCACAAGGGTTGAAACAACGTACATAAGTTGAAGCTTAACTCACAAGGGTTGAAACAACGCACATAAGTTGAAGCTTAACACACCGGGGTTGAAACAACACACCTGAGTAGAAGCTTATCACACAGGGGTTGAAACAACGCACAGTGGTTGAAGCTTTCCCACATAAGGGTTGAACAACGCTCATACGTTGAAGCTTAACACACCGGGGTTGAAACAACTCACAGGAGAATAAGCTTATCACACAAGGTTTGAAACAACGCGCAGTGGTTGAAGCTTTCCAATACAAGGGTTGAAACAACGCACATAAGTTGAAGCATAACACACCGGGGTGGAAACAACGCTCAGGAGTAGAAGCTTACCACACAAGGGTTGAAACAACGCACATAAGTTGAAGCTTAACACACAATGGTTGAAACAACGCACAGTCGTTGAAGCTTAACACACAAGGGTTGAAACAACACACAAGAGTAGAAGCTTACCATACAAGGGTTGAAACAACGCACAGTGGTTGAAACTTAACACACAAGGGTTGAAACAACGCGGATCGGTTGAAGTTTATCATACAATGGTTGAAACAACGCGCAGTGGTTGAAACTTAACACACCGGGGTTGAAACATCGCACATGAGTTGAAGCTAACCACACCAGGGTTGAAACAACGCACAGTTGTTGAAGTTTAAAACACCGGGGTTGAAACAACGCACAGTGGTTGGAGCTTAACACACAATGGTTGAAACAACGCCCTGTCGTTCGAGTTTAACACACAAGGGTTAAAACAACACAGACGAGTAGAAGCTTACCACACAAGGGTTGACACAACGCACAGTGGTTGAAGCTTAACACAAAAGGGTTGAAACAACGCGAAGTGGTTGAAGCTTATCATGCAATGGTTGAAACAACGCGCAGTGGTTGAAACTTAACACACCGGGGTTGAAACAACGCACATGAGTAAAAGCTAACCTCACCAGGGTTGAAACAACGCACAGTGGTTGAAGTTTAAAACACCGAAGTTGAAACAACGCACATTGGTTGAAGCTTAACACACAAAAGTTGAAACAACGCAGAGTTTTTGAAGCTTAACACACAAGGGTTGAAACAATACACAAGAGTAGAAGCTTACCACACAAGGGTTGAAACAACGCACCATGGTTGAAGCTTAACACACAAGGGTTGAAACAACGCGAAGTGGTTGAAACTTAACACACCGGGGTTGTAACAACGTTCATGAGTTGAAGCTAACCACACCAGGGTTGAAACAACGCACCGTGGTTGAAGCTTACCACACAAAGGTTGAAACAACGCGAAGTGGTTGAAGCTTATCATACAATGGTTGAAACAACGCACAGTGGTTGAAACTTAACACACCGGGGTTGAAACAACGTACATGAGTTGAAGCTAACCACACCAGGGTTGAAACAACGCAAAGTGGTTGAAGCTTATCATACAAGGGTTGAAACAACAAACAAGAGTAGAAGCTAACCACACCAGGGTTGAAACAACGCACCATGGTTGAAGCTTACCACACAAGGGTTGAAACAACGCGAAGTGTTGAAGCTTATCATACAATGGTTGAAACAACGCGCAGTGGTTGAAACTTAACACACCGGGGTTGAAACAACGTACATGAGTTGAAGCTAACCACACCAGGGTTGAAACAACGCAAAGTGGTTGAAGCTTATCATACAAGGGTTGAAACAACACACAAGAGTAGAAGCTTACCACACAAGGGTTGAAACAACGCGCAGTGGTTGAAACTTAACACACCGGGGTTGTAACAACGTTCATGAGTTAAAGCTAACCACACAAGGGTTGAAACAACGCACCATGGTTGAAGCTTAACACACAAGGGTTGAAACAACGCGAAGTGGTTGAAGCTTATCATACAATGGTTGAAACAACGCACAGTGGTTGAAACTTAACACACCGGGGTTGTTACAACGTTCATGAGTTGAAGCTAACCACACCAGGGTTGAAACAACGCACCATGGTTGAAGCTTACCACACAATGGTTGAAACAACGCGCATTGGTTGAAACTTAACACACCGGGGTTGAAACAACGTACATGAGTTGAAGCTTACCACACCAGGGTTGAAACAACGCAAAGCGGTTGAAGCTTATCATACAAGGGTTGAAACAACACACAAGAGTAGAAGCTTACCACACAAGGGTTGAAACAACGCGCAGTGGTTGAAACTTAACACACCGGGGTTGTAACAACGTTCATGAGTTAAAGCTAACCACACCAGGGTTGAAACAACGCACCATGGTTGAAGCTTACCACACAAGGGTTGAAACAACGCGAAGTGGTTGAAGCTTATCATACAATGGTTGAAACAACGCGCAGTGGTTGAAACTTAACACACCGGGGTTGAAACAACGTACATGAGTTAAAGCTAACCACACCAGGGTTGAAACAAAGCAAAGCGGTTGAAGCTCATCATACAAGAGTTGAAACAACACGCAAGAGTAGAAGCTTACCACACAAGGGTTGAAACAACGCGCAGTGGTTGAAACTTAACACACCGGGGTTGTAACTACGTTCATGAGTTAAAGCTAACCACACAAGGGTTGAAACAACGCACCATGGTTGAAGCTTAACACACAAGGGTTGAAACAACGCGAAGTGGTTGAAGCTTATCATACAATGGTTGAAACAACGCACAGTGGTTGAAGTTTAACACACCGGGATTGAAACAACTGACATGAGTTGAAGCTTATCACACCAGGGTTAAAACAACCCGCAGGAGTTCAAGCTTACCACACCAGGGTTGAAACAACGCACAGTGGTTGAAGCTTATCATACAACGGTTGAAACAACACACAGTGGTTGAAGTTTATCATACAATGGTTGAAACAACGCGCAGTGGTTGAAGCTTATCACACAATGGCTGAAACATAGCGCAGTGGTTGAAACTTAACACATCGGGGTTGAAACAACGCACATGAGTTGAAGCTAACCACACCAGGGTTGAAACAACGCACAGTTGTTGAAGTTTAACGCACCGGGGTTGAAACAACGCACAGTGGTTAAAGCTTATCATACAAGGGTTGAAACAACACACAGTGGTTGAAGTTTAACACACCTGGGTTGAAACAACTCACATGACTTGAAGCTTACCACACAAGAGTTGAAACAACGCACAGTTGTTGAAGCTTACCACACCAGGGTTGAAACAACGCATATGAGTTGAAGCTTAATGCACCAGTCTATTGTTACCACGGCCTCCCAGGTCCGGAGAATAGCGGGGACTTTGACTTTCGGTCCAGCCAACCCCGGCTAAAATCCCCGCCCTGCGGGGACGAACAGATGGTAAAATCCCCGGCAAATGCCTTATAGTAAATCAGATATTCCGGCGGAAGGAACCAACTCCTTCTAAAGCTTAATGCTTTAAATTAGCCTAGTGTTCCAACTGAACGATAAAGTAAGAGGAATAATCCGTTATTAAATATTCTACTACCAAACTTATTTGGCCAACGTTGACCAAAACATTCGCTCATTTAAACACATCAATTAATTTAATGAAAGTTACAGAATGCCTTAAATTATAACACCAATGGCTTTTCATGAACTATGGAAGAGTCCTAGTGCCACAAAATGTTATATTTTTAATGATAATCTCCTAATACTATCTCGTAACTGGGACGTTATATCTCCTAATTAGGAGAAAGCCCCGGAGAAAGTAACTCGTTATTATTAATTATTATCTCGTAACTAGGACGTAAATTTTCCTAACTACGAGATAGTATTTCATAAATTGCTATTGACTGTGGCAATAATATGGTTTGTTGTTACAGAGATGTATGGTGACGGAAGTGGCATCCTCCAGGGACGGACATCACGAGTTCCACCTTAACTGCGCTGCCCTCGAGGTAAGTTAACTGCGCTGCCCTCGAGGTAAGAATTCGTTTAAAAACAACAACTGTCCCGTGTGTGTACGCCAGTAGCTCACATATTATTTATAGAACTTGCCTATGATATACAAATTACCAGACGTCAAGAACATACATGAGCAAAAATGTTCTACGTCCGTCGGTTAGAACATTCAATACTTTTTCACTTCCGACATTTAGAACATTCAAAACATTTCTAAAACTCTAACAACAGTCGTTGAAACACATGCGTATATAACTATAACGTTGGAATTCCGTCGTTAGGTCACTTTGTATGTAAAAACATGTTCTAGGTCAGTAGGGTACAATATATATCGGTGAACTTATAATCAAAATTAGAATACCTTTTATCGTTTGAGTATATTGATGTGTCTTGTTAAACAATTCAAATCCAGCTGAGCTCTTCATATATAATAATTTTAACAGGTATGTGATGGAAGTGCCCTGTGGTTGCACAGTAACGCAATGGTGGTGGGCCGTCGGCGGCGGGATATCAGTTCCCACTGCTGCGACACAGATCTGTGTAACCAGGCGTCCACCGCCACCCAGCCACCGTCCACTACACTGACAACAACATCGGCCCCCACCACCGTCACCCAGAGTAAGCTCTGCTTCAGCTATAAGTACTTAATGTGTCATGCTGTTCTGACAGCCTGATGACTTCTCATATTTCGAAATTATCTATTTTGCATTACGAAAAAAGTATGCATCCTACTCAAACTGACTATTTTAAGCCTGCACTAGAGACATTCTCTTCATGGTGGAGTACGCAGAGGTAGCAGACGCGGCCACCACATCGGGCGTGCGGCAGTTCCTCGTCGGCGTGACATCGTCTATTGCCGTGGGGCCCACCGACAACCACATCGCAATTTCCATGTATGACAGCGGAATCAACCATGAAGTCAGGTTTAAAGATATACAAGAAACTCATCTCATTGTGAGAAAAATCAACAGCCTTGTCTTAGATCACAGGAGGTCATCTATTGACCTTAACCACGTGATAAACAATCTTCATCACAAACCGGAAACAATGGAGAGCGTCCGTCCGTGCCAAACGTGGTCGTCTTCATATCCAACCACCGGACGGACACAAAAAACCACCTGGTGGGAAGGGCCATCCCCGGAAGCGCCGCTGCCACCCTGGCTTCACTGGCTCCAACTGTAATCGTGGTGGACGTCGGGTCGGCGAGTCTCGGTGACGCCGTCCAGTACGCAACCGACGCAAATCACGTAATTCACGTCTCTATGTACGGCGACCTTCCGTCCCAAGTAGCCAACGTTGTCTCTTTGGTGTGTCAATAATATGAAAGGTCAATAAATATGACAGAGAAGAAATTTATGTTTCTGCACATTTTTCTACATTCATTAAGTATGTTAAACATTGTGTTATCGCATGTTGATATTTTAAGTGAATGAAAATCATTTAGAAACGTTAGATTCTATTAAGTCTACCTTTCATTGCATGTATTGTGTTTAAAGTATACATAGGTTTAATCAATGTACGATTCCAAACAAGCACTTTCTCACATGTGACGAAGCAGCACGCAAAACAGATCATGTTTTCGACACCAGACGGCGCAAGTTCGGGAAATTGTACAATACCGGACAAACACTGACAGGTATTTTGCTATAACAATCACAAAGTTGCGGAGCTTAATTTCAATTGTAGAACTCATAAGATCAAATTAAGTCCTTATTGACACTGCCTTCGAGAAATATTTCGTACTCGTCACAACAGTAACTCAATGTACGAACGTTGTCCGGAAGTACGATTCAACAAGCATTTGGCATTCGTCGGTCTCCCTAAAATCGTGGCCCCTGGTAACATTTAACCAAATCTAATTTAACGCTCTGCAAATCGCCATATATTGCGATCTTACACTGACACCCGAACATTTTTGCTTTTTATCATATGCTGAGAGGATATAAATTGACATGTAATGGCTGTTTAAAAATTGCGCGCCAAATTGTATGCTAACGTAACGTAATGACGTCGTTGAGATTGTGTCCAAACTCTGTTTGCGCTGACGTTTGATTTAGAACTGAGAGCGGGCTAAAATTTCAAAGCAGTGAAAAATATAAAAATGTTATTTCGCTGTTTGCAATGTGTTATAAAAACAGTGAAATAATAGATTTATTACACTTAAGAATCTTTAAAAAATCACCAGAAATCATGTTATAATTAAAAAAACCAACAACATGTACTTTACGGTTCTTTCGATAATTTCATCACCTTTTTGCCACGATTTTTTCGTTGAATACGTCTGTTCTTTCCCTCGTCCATAAAATGGAAAGTGTTACAGCAAAGGGACATAACGTGGTATAATTCAGCCCGTCATCATTTCGAATCCGTTTTGAAAATTACATTATATTTACCTTGATGCTTCCTGACATTCGCCATTCATGTTAAATATTGGAAAACTATACAAGTAAAGAGAGTGAGTCCAGAGTCTAAGAAGATAGCAAGAGTAAAATGACAGTTAAGATGATTTGACATGATTACATCTGAAATGAATGAATTAATTGATAATTGACCGTCAAATTATTCAGAGAGCACACGCATTGCACATTAATGTATATTCAAACCTCGAACACCACTTTTTACCGACCAAGAATAACGAAGCTAGCAAAACAGTTGCTCGAATAACGAATTCAGGATGCTATGTAACAAGAAAAGCCAGTGATTTTAGCTTCAATACCTTTTTTATGGAACGCCACAACTGTCTTATGTTTTGACATATTATGCTATATTGTCTTACTTACATGCTATTTTGTCTAACTGACATGCTATTATGTTTAAAAGACATGTTATTGTGTCTAAATGAAATGTAATTTAGGCTAACTAGAATGTTATTATGTCTAACAGAAAATTGATTATGTCTAACTAACAGGTAATCATGTCAGACTGACATGTTATTATGTCTACCTGACGCGTTTTTATGTCTAACCTACATGTATTTATGTCGAACCGACATGCGATTATGTTTAACTGACATGCTATCATGTCAAACTGACACGTTTTATGTCTAACTTACATGTGGTTATGTCTAACTGAAATGCGATTATGTTTAACTGACATGCTATCATGTCAAACTGACACGTTGTATGTCTAATTTACATGTGATTATGTCAAACCGACATGCGATTATGTTTAACTGACATGCTATCATGTCAAACTGACACGTTTTATGTCTAACTTACATGTGATTATGTCAAACCGACATGCGATTATGTTTAACTGACATGCTATCATGTCAAACTGACACGTTTTATGTCTAACTTACATGTGATTATGTCAAACTGACATGCGATTATGTTTAACTGACATGCTATCATGTCAAACTGACACGTTGTATGTCTAACTTACATGTGATTATGTCAAACTGACATGCGATTATGTTTAACTGACATGCTATCATGTCAAACTGACACGTTATTACGTCAAACTGACGTTTAATTGTGTCCCATAACATATGCTATAATAATAAGTTTGTTAGCCATGACACATATCAGTTAGACATAAAAACAAAAGATGTCACAACATAAGACAGTTTGCTGTGTTCCATACAATTCCACACGTTTAGCTTTACTTGTTTTGCCTTGTCATGTGTTGGTATGTTGAACAACTAGACGTAAACTGCATAAACACTCTAAATGATATTTATTATTCGCAACAACACCAGTAAAATGATAAAAGACAACGCTTCAGAAAACTTGCTATATCACAGTCAATTGTAAATATAAAGTTATTTAACAACACACGCTCAAAAACAACATTATTTAACAAACAGGAATTGATTGCCAGACGAAATACCAAAGATATAGTTTTCAAAATGTGAAAAACTAGCATTCAGTTCAGTTTATAAAATACTAAGACTTGAAACTATTTACGGACGGATAACATAATTACAAAAATTGAATAAAGAGAACAAACACATTTGCCTTGAGCGGATCACTCAGTGTTGCAAGTTGATCGTTATGATGACTATTCTATATCTGAACAACTAACGTACATTGGATGAGAGAAAATCTTTAAGTATGTCCTGTATTAATATTTTTAAATCGATGTTTAAATCTTCTTTTTTTGGATTAACAAAGTAACCGTTGCGTAAAGGTGTATGAACATGAGGACCTTTCTAAATTTCTAGGCCCCGTTTCAATAAAAGTCTTAAGCAGGTTGGGATTATTTTGGTGTAATATTTTTTGGTATTTTGCTGTACATTTGTGTGTATAGAACTTTGGCCAGAATCGGAGTGGATTTTTTGAGGTAATGAAAGGCAGCAACAGCTTCAGTCCGTCTGTGATGTTCAAACAGATTTACGATTTTTGAACTTTCTTCTAAGATCCTTTAATGAAACAGGTAACTCGCCATGACGTCAGTTCGGCTCCGTCTTGTTCTTCCGATTTAGTATCAACAACACGACGGCGCTGACGAGAAGGCACAACTGAAATACGCAAATATAGAGGTACCGGTGATACATTATTGTAATTAAGGGGTTTCTATTATCAATATGAAAATAAAAATGAGTGAGTGCCTTACAGTTGCTGTTCAAGATTTCGAAACTATAATTTTAAACTGATACGCGTTCAGATCCTTAGCATTATACATAGTTATCAATGGTAAATTCATATATATATATATATATTTAAAACACTTTGTTGTTATCATTTTGTACGCATGATTTCTTTACTGAAAACAAAAAGAGCAACATTGATATTGTGCAAAAAGCGAAGCGAACAACAACTACAACAACAACACCAGAAATAAAAACAGTGCCAAAAACGGGTTAAAGGTTTTTATGTAAGGGCAGATGATGTTTGATAAATAAATACAGAATGAATTGCACAAAAGATAAGTCAATGTAACTATTAACATTATTTTTAGTTTATATAATATTTTAGTTTTGCTTAGTTGTAGCTTATTCATATTTATATAATCACAATTCCTGGGAAACCAGTACTGGGGTTCAATCAAAAAGCGGAATCCTCTATCACCCGGTAAAACAACAACTTGTGACCGTTTTTGTTCGTGCTTCTATTAGTCTTAGACCATCCCGAAGTTGCTCTTTTACATAAACCTAGTGTTAATGATGCGATTTATATGACAATCAAACTTGGCTCGGACATTGTGAAGGAACACTGTAGGACCATATTCTCCCTATATCACACGTTCACACCCGTCAAGACTAGGAACACTGTAGGACCATATTCTCCCTATATCACACGTTCACACCCGTCAAGACTAGGAACATTGTAGGACCATATTCTCCCTATATCACACGTTCACACCCGTCAAGACTAGGAACACTGTAGGACCATATTCTCCCTATATCACACGTTCACACCTGTCAAGACTAGGAACACTGTAGGACCATATTCTCCCTATATCACACGTTCACACCTGTCAAGACTATGAACACTGTAGGACCATATTCTCCCTATATCACACGTTCACACCTGTCAAGACTAGGAACACTGTAGGACCATATTCTCCCTATATCACACGTTCACACCTGTCAAGACTAGGAACACTGTAGGACCATATTCTCCCTATATCACACGTTCACACCTGTCAAGACTAGGAACACTGTAGGACCATATTCTCCCTATATCACACGTTCACACCTGTCAAGACTAAGATCCTATTCATCAAACATTTCATTTTTTTACACAACGCAGTCACATATTTAACATTACCACAAACACTGCCTGCAAGTTTCATTTATATGACCGGATAATGACACAGATCTTGTAAGTTAACTAATAAGATCAATGTAAAGGGGGGATTCAGATGATTGGATAATTAATAAGTAAGTTATTGCCTGCAGAAGATATAAACCTACTGTTAAAGGGTTGTAACTCTCGCATTAATTGGCCGATTTAGCTCTTGACCGAACTTGACCGAGGCATACTAACGACAAACACTGTCACCAAGTTTCTGGAGTCACTGATACAATATACCCCACAACCCAACATGTCCACAAACACTGTCACCAAGTTTCTGGAGTCACTGATACAATATCCCCCCCACAATCCAACATGTCCACAAACACTGTCACCAAGTTTCTGGAGTCACTGAGACTATATACCCCTCAATCTAACATGTCCACAAACACTGTCACCAAGTTTCTGGAGTCACTGAGTCTTTATACCCCACAATCAAACATGTCCACAAACACTGTCACCAAGTTTCTGGAGTCACTGAGACAATATATCCCACAATCGAACATGTCCACAAACACTGTCACCAAGTTTCTGGAGTCACTGAGACTATATACCCCACAATCTAACATGTCCACAAACACTGTCACCAAGTTTCTGGAGTCACTGAGACAATATCCCCCCCACAATCCAACATGTCCACAAACACTGTCACCAAGTTTCTGGAGTCACTGAGACAATATACCCCACAATCGAACATGTCCACAAACACTTTCACCAAGTTTCTGGAGTCACTGAGACAATATCCCCCCCCCCACAATCGAACATGTCCACAAACACTGTCACCAAGTTTCTGGAGTCACTGAGACAATATACCCCACAATCGAACATGTCCACAAACACTGTCACCAAGTTTCTGGAGTCACTGAGACAATATACCCCACAATCTAACATGTCCACAAACACTGTCACCAAGTTTCTGGAGTCACTGAGACAATATACCCCACAATCGAACATGTCCACAAACACTGTCACCAAGTTTCTGGAGTCACTGAGACAATATATCCCACAATCGAATATGTCCACAAACACTGTCACCAAGTTTCTGGAGTCACTGAGACTATATACCCCACAATCGAACATGTCCACAAACACTGTCACCAAGATTCTGGAGTCACTGAGACTATATACCCCACAATCGAACATGTCCATAAACACTGTCACCAAGGTTCTGGAGTCACTGAGACTATATACCCCACAATCGAACATGTCCATAAACACTGTCACCAAGATTCTGGAGTCACTGAGACTATATACCCCACAATCGAACATGTCCACAAACACTGTCACCAAGTTTCTGGAGTCACTGAGACAATATATCCCACAATCTAACATGTCCACAAACACTGTCACCAAGTTTCTGGAGTCACTGAGACAATATATCCCACAATCTAACATGTCCACAAACACTGTCACCAAGTTTCTGGAGTCACTGAGACTATATACCCCACAATCTAACATGTCCACAAACACTGTCACCAAGTTTCTGGAGTCACTGAGACCATATACCCCACAATCGAACATGTCCACAAACACTGTCACCAAGTTTCTGGAGTCACTGAGACAATATACCCCACAATCGAACATGTCCACAAACACTGTCACCAAGTTTCTGGAGTCACTGAGACAATATACCCCACAATCCAACATGTCCACAAACACTGTCACCAAGTTTCTGGAGTCACTGAGACAATATATCCCACAATCGAATATGTCCACAAACACTGTCACCAAGTTTCTGGAGTCACTGAGACTATATACCCCATAATCGAACATGTCCACAAACACTGTCACCAAGATTCTGGAGTCACTGAGACCATATACCCCACAATCGAACATGTCCATAAACACTGTCACCAAGTTTCTGGAGTCACTGAGACTATATACCCCTCAATCTAACATGTCCACAAACACTGTCACCAAGTTTCTGGAGTCACTGAGACTATATACCCCACAATCTAACATGTCCACAAACACTGTCACCAAGTTTCTGGAGTCACTGAGAC